>NC_036858.1:32838355-32846692 GCF_002910315.2 Salvelinus sp. IW2-2015 | reverse complement strand
CAAATGTATTTTATGATATCATCTTGAATAGTGTAGAAGCCACGTTGTGCACTGCTTGATAAGTGCGCTGAAGTCTTATTGGGAGACTTAAAGAGAATGAACATTCTGGTGTAGGTAAAACTTTCTCATTTAGGTAAACATTTGCTCCATTTCACCACGGGAGAAACCGGTGCAATTAAGGCTTTAAGTGTGTATCTGATATGCTCTACATTCTATTATATTGACTAACTTACTCAAATCTGTCTGTAGATCCATAACAGATACTGAAAAAGCACAACACTGATTCATAAAAGCAGTATCCCGTGAAAGCTGTAGACCAGAATATTTGGTGTTTACTGGCATAAAATATAGTAACAGGAATAAATGGGTTGGAGTCCATAGAATGACTGAGAAAATAAATGAGGTTCTACAGTAAAGGAAAAAAATGACCATAGACACAGTAGCGTCATAGAACAGCCCTAATGTATTTAAGGCAAGCTAGAACATGGGTTCTCTTGAAGACATGAGAACGCAAAATAATGTGCGTATTGCCTTGCTGGTTATACATATACAACGAGTAAAGCAAATGGTCATGTGTAAAATGTAAACACTTGATATGTTGTGTGATTGTTGTATGGAGACGGGGAGCCTGGGTCTGCTCGGGTGGACGGACAGACAGACGGAGGCGGGCGGGTGGTGAGGAGCCGCCTATGTGAAGGTAACACCAGCCTCGTTGTACACCTTGAAGACCTTCTCGATGGCGTTGACGTACGCTGCCGTCCTCAGATCAAGGCCCAGGTTGTACTTGTTAGCGGTGCGCATGATTTGCTAAAGGGGAGAGAAAACAAAGAATATAAACTCAACCAAGATATTCATCTCTCTGTCCCTTCAAGTAATCATTATTGTCCCCTCCTCCATTTCTTACCTACAGCAATACACCACTATTGTTCAATTATCAATGCTGTGATCCATTTCACAGGATAAAAAAGCATCTCTATGTGTACTTTTAAAGAAATAACCTCCAGGGAGCAATAACCAAGTAACAAAGCAGCAGACTCTCATGCAGTATGTCTGCACAGAGTATTACATTTCCTGGGAGGTGGTACAGGCAACCCCATATGATGCAGGGGGATGTCATTCCACAAAGGCTGGATCCTCAGTCAGACGTGACATTAAAGTCATCAGTGTTTGTGGGATAGATAGTGTTTAATGGTAAAGGGGAGCAAGGTAACGGTCTGAATCTTCATCCTATCTCTGCTCTCTCTGGCATCAGTGCTGGCCTTAGCAATGATGAGAGACTAACAAAGCCCTGGCTGCTCCAGTTACCACTGCTCGCACGCACAGCAAACCGGTGAGAGAGGATGTGGGTGTGTGTGTGTGTGTGTGTGTGTGTGTGTGTGTGTGTGTGTGTGTGTGTGTGTGTGTGTGTGTGTGTGTGTGTGTGTGTTGTTGTGTGTGTGTTTGTGTGTGGTGGTGTGTTGTGGTGTTGTGTGGGTGTTGTGTGTGTGTGTGTGTGTGTGTGTGTGTGTGTTGTGTGTGTGTGTGTGTGTGTGTGTGTGTGTGTGTGTTTGTGTGTGTGTGTGTGTGTGTGTGTGTGTGTGTGTGTGTGTTGTGTGTGTGTGTGTGTGTGTGTGTGTGTGTGTTGTGTGTGTGTGTGTGTGTGTGTGTGTGTGTGTGTGTGTTGTGTGTGGTGTGTGTGTGTGTGTGTGTGTGTGTGTGTGTGTGTGTGTGTGTGTGTGTGTGTGTGTGTGGTGTGTGTGTGTTGTGTGTGTGTGTGTGTGTGTGTGTGTGTGTGTTGTGTGTGTGTGTACGTACATGTTGAGAGTGATTTATTTTATGAGCTTGAATGGGGGAAAAAATAAATGGTGGCAAGATAGCAGTGAAAACCAAATGTGAGCTTAGTGTGTTTGGGTAATGAGATGTGTAAAACAGAAATGGAGCTTGTCACTGGACCGTTGAAGCATGACTTCAACTTTCAAGACTTCATTTCCCCGAACAGGAGTAACGGGATGCCTCAGGACCTTGTGTTGGATTAACACAGCATTTCCTGAGACCTGTGAGTTTAGTCCAGATAATCATGTTTAAGCAATCAGCCTTACCCTGGCAGACCTCTCCATGGTTGAGGCCAGTCCTGAGTCACAATGTCCTTCTCTGAAGCTCCCTGGAACCAAACAGAGAAAAATACATTAAAAAATGGGCTCAGAGTCACATTTAGCAACACTAAACTAAACCTTACTCATCTCTGGAGAAATGCAGCTTAACTGTGATATACAGAGTTCCAAACTGCATCTGGAAGCAACGTCAGCACAACAAGCTGTTTATCAGGAGATTCATGAAATGGGTTTCCATGGCCGAGCAGCCGCACACAAGCCAAAGGTCACCATGCGCAATGCCAAGCGTTGGCTGGAGTGATGTAAAGCTCACTGCCATTGGACTCCGGAGCAGTGGAAACTCGTTTCTGGAGTGATGAATCACGCTTCACCATCTGGCAATCTGACGAACTAATCTGGGTTTGGCGGATGCCAGGAGAACGCTACCTGCCCAAATGCATAGTGCCAAATGTAAAGTTTGGTGGAGGAGGAATAATATTCTGGGGCTGTTTTTCATGGTTCAGGCTAGGCCCCTTAGTTCCTGTGAAGGGAAATTTTAACGCTACTGTATACAACGACATTCTAGATGATTCTGTGCTTCAAACTTTATGGCAACAGTTTGGGGAAGGCCCTTCTGTTCCAGCATGACAAGTTCTGTCCTTTGGGAAAAGTCTCTTCGGCTGAGTCAGACTTTGAAGCGGTTTTCTCTTCTCAATGTCAGTCAATCTGACAGACCTCTGGTTATAGCTTATGTAGAACATTTATTTTACCGTCAATCTATTACGGTCACTACATTACATTGTGTAATGTTAATGTTATGTATTATATTTGAAAAATAAATAAAAATATTTATTCCAAAAGTGTTGAGTAGGCTAATGTTGGATGAAATAGGTACAGTGGGGATTATGCAACCAATACCTAGCTATTGAATACAAAATAAACAGAATTTACCCCAATGGAAAAATCTTTACATACTCCATGGGGAATCATGGTTTCTGGTTTGAATAAATTAAAACATTCAATAAAACAATTGAGCATTTTAAAGTTTAATTCTGTATCAACGAAAAGGCAGTACAAATTCTCTTACATAGAATCCCAAAGCAGTCAATCAAGGCCGATAAAGAAAAATAAACATTTGGTTCCCACAGATACTTCCCATCTCCCATCCTTATGGCAAGGTGCTCCATCATGCTGGAAAAGGCATTGTTCGTCACCAAACTGTTCCTGTATGGTTGGGAGAAGTTGCTCTCAGAGGATGTGTTGGTACCATTCTTTATTCATGGCTGTGTTCTTAGACAAAATTGTGAGTGAGCCCACTCCCTTGGCTGAGAAGCAACCCCACACATGAATGGTCTCAGGATGCTTTACTGTTGGCATGACACAGGACTGATGGTAGCGCTCACCTTGTCTTCGCCGGACAAGCTTTTTTCCGGATGCCCCAAACAATCGGAAAGGGGATTCGTCAGAGAAAATGACTTTACCCCAGTCCTCAGAAGTCCAATCCCTGTACCTTTTGCAGAATATCAGTCTGTCCTTGATGTTTTCCCTGGAGAGAAGTGGCTTCTTTGCTTCTTGACACCAGGCCATCCTCCAAAAGTCTTCGCCTCACTGTGTGTGCAGATGCACTCACACCAGCCTGCTGCCATTCCTGAGCAAGCTCTGTACTGGTGGTGCCCCAATCCCGCAGCTGAATCAACTTTAGGATACGGTCCTGGCGCTTGCTGGACTTTCTTTGGCGCCCTGAAGCTTTCTTCACAACAATTGAACCGCTCTCCTTGAAGTTCTCAATGATCCGATAAATGGTTGGTGTAGATGCAATCTTACTGGCAGCAATATCCTTGCCTGTGAAGCCCTTTTTATGCAAAGCAATGATGGGATTCAGTTCATTTGCATGGCAAAGAGGGACTTTGCAATTAATTGCAATTCATCTGATCACTCTTCATAACATTCTGGAGTATATGCAAATTTACATCATACAAACTGAGGCAGCAGACTTTGTGAAAATTAATATTTGTGTCATTCTCAAAACTTTTGGCCACGACTATACAGGCAATCAAGAGCTGTGAAGTCAAAGAGTAAGTTACACAGAGACAGATTGTCACGACTTCCACCGAAATTGGTCCCTCTCCTTGTTCGGGCAGCGTTCGGCGGTCGACGTCACTGGCTTTCTAGCCACCGCCGATCCACTTTTCATTTTCCATTTGTTCTGTCTTTGTCTTATCACACCTGGCTTCGCTCAACCAATTACTTGTTTATTATTTAACCCTCTGTTCACCATGTTGTTTTCGTGTGTGATTGTTTATTGTAATTCGGTCCGTGTTTGTGGGATATCCTTGTTGCCTTGTATATTTGTATTGTTTTGAGTAAAGTACTTTATTACTCATATCTGCTGCCCTGCGCCTGACTCCCTACACCAGCTACACAGATGAAGCAGCTATCTGCACTAAATTGATTTCTAAACAAAATGTATGATAATTGTTGTTGTATCCATTGTCTTAAAATATCCCTGGACTATGATTCATCTCCATTCAAAGAAATAGAGTCACTCTGGAAACCAGAGTTATGCAATCCAACTCATCAATGTTCCTGAAATCCCAGTCTTCATTGTAGATTTAACAAGTCCGAATCTGGCCTACTTCCAGGCTATTTTTCTGTTGTTGATCTTGGTCTGTGAAACCGACTCTATAAATATCTACGTCTCCAGGACCGACAAAATCTAATGGAACCTGCTACAGGTGTAGGGCATTTCTTACCTACAGCAATACACCACTATTGTTCCATTATCAATGCAGTGATCCATTTCCACAGGATAGTAAAGAATCTCTATGTGTACTTTTAAAGAAATAACCCCCAGGGAGCAATAAGCAAGTAACAAACCAGCAGACATTTCCTGGGAGGTGGTACAGGCAATCCCATATGATGCAGGGGGATGTCATTCCACAAAGGCTGGATCCTCAGTCAGACGTGACATTAAAGTCATCAGTGTTTGTGGGATAGATAGTGTGTCTAACTCTCCCTTCAGTCAAACAATACCCCTAATATTTTATTAAGATATAATACACACTATATACAAAAGTATGTGGACACCCGTTCAAATTAGTGGATCTGGCTATTTGTCACACTCGTTGATGGCTAGGTGATAAAGTTGAGCACCAGCCATGAAACTCCATAGAAACATTGGCTGTGAAATGGCCTTCCTGAAGAGCTCTGTGACTTTCAACGTGGCACCTTTCCAACAAGTCAGTTTGTCAAAATCTGCCCTGCTAGAGCTGCCCCGGTCAACTGTAAGTGCTGTTATTGTGAAGTGGAACGTCCAGGAGCAACGCTCAACGCAAAGTGAAATCTAGACAAGCTCACAGAACGGGGCTGCTGAAGTGCGTAGCGCGTAAAAAATCGTCTGTCCTTGTTGCAACACTCTACATGGCCAAAATGTAGACTACATGACCAAAAGTATATGACACCTGCTGGTCAAACATCTCATTCCAGAATCATGGCGGTGAGCTTTACATCACCAGCCGACGCTTGGCATTGCGCATGGTGACCTTTGGCTTGTGTGTCGGCTGCTCGGCCATGGAACCCATTTCATGAATCTCCCGACAAACAGCTGTTGTGCTGAGTTCTTCCAGATGCAGTTGGAACTCTGTATATCACAGTTAAGCTGCATTCCCAAGGATGAGTAAGGTTTTAGTTAGAGTGGCTAAATGTGAGCTCTGAGCCCGATTTTCAATGTATTTTCTCTGTTGGTTCCAGGGAGCTTCAGAGAAGGACATTGTCACTCAGGACTGGCCTACACCATGGAGAGGTCTGCCAGGGTAAGAGGCTGATTGCTTAAACATGATTATCTGGACTAAAGGTTCCTCACAGGTCCAGGGACAGGGGTTTTATTCAAAGGAAATGCTGTGTTAATCCAACACAAGGTCCTGAGGCATCCCGTTACTCCTGTTCGGGGAAATGAGTCTTGAAAGTTGAAGTCATGCTTCAACGGTCCAGTGACAAGCTCCATTTCTGTTTTACACATCTCATTACCCAAACAGCACTAAGCTCATATTGGCTTTTCACTGCTATCTTGCCACCATTATTTTTTCCCCCCATTCAAGCTCATAAAATAAATCACTCTCGAACATGGTACACACACACCACACACACACACCACATCCACACCCACATCCTCTCTCACCGGTTTGCTGTGCGTGCGAGCAGTGGTAACTGGAGCAGCCAGGGCTTTGTTAGTCTCTCATCATTGCTAAGGCCCAGCACTGATGCAGAGAGAGCAGAGATAGGATGAAGATTCAGACCGTTACCCTGCTCCCCTCTACCATTAACACACTATCTATCCACAAACATTGATGACTTATGTCACGTCTGACTGAGGATCCAGCCTTTGTGGAATGACATCCCCCTGCTCATATGGGTTGCCTGTACCACCTCCCAGGAATAATCTGTCGCTGCTGGTGTTTGTTACTTGTTATGCTCCCTGGGGTTATTTCTTTAAAAGTACACATAGAGATCTTTACTATCCTGTGGAAATGGATCACTGCATTGATAATGGAACAATAGTGGTGTATTGCTGTAGGTAAGAAATGGAGGAGGACAATAATGATTACTTGAAGGGACAGGAGATGAATATCTTGGTTGATTTATATTCTTTGTTCTCTCCCCCTTTAGCAAATCATGCGCACCGCTAACAAGTACAACCTGGGCCTTGATCTGAGACGGCAGCGTACGTCAACGCCATCGAGAAGGTCTTCAAGGTGTACAACGAGGCTGGTGGTTACCTTCACATAGGCGGCTCCTCACCACCCGCCGCCCGCCTCGTCTGTCTGTCCGTCCACCCGAGCAGACCAGGCCCCCCCGTCTCCTACAACAATCACACAACAACATATCAAGTGTTTACATTTTACACATGACCATTAGCTTTCCCGTCGTATATGTATAACCAGCAAAGCAAAACGGACATTTTTGCGTTCTCATGTCTTCAAGAAACCATGTTCTAGCTTGCCTTAAATACAGAGGCTGTTCTATGACGCTACTGTGTCTATGGTCATTTTTGTCCCTTACTGTAGAAACCTCATTATTTTCTCAGTCATTCTATGACTCCAACCCATTTATTCCTGTTACTATATTCTTATGCCAGTAAACACCAAATATTCTGGTCTACAGCTTTCACGGGATACTGCTTCTATGAAACAGTGTTGTGCTTTTCAGTATCTGTTATGGATCTACAGACAGATTTGAGTAAGTTAGTCAATTAATGAATGTAGAGCATATCAGATACACACTTAAAGCCTTAATTGCACGGTTTCTCCTGTGGTGAAATGGAGCAAATGTTTACCTAAATGGAGAAAGTTTACCTACACAGAATGTTCTTTCTCTTTAAAGTCTCCCAATAGACTTCAGCGCACTTATCAAGCAGTGCACAACGTGTGTCTTCTACACTATTCAAGATGATATCATAAATACATTTGTTACAAAGCAGACTTATTATATGTTGTAAGTAGGTTGGCACAACACTAAAACGCTGAATTCCAGAAGATTGTTCTGTTCACCTTTTCGATGCCTTGCCTTTGTTCTAAACCTGAACGCTTTGTCTTGCCTCAGAATTTGACCCATATTAGATGGTTTCTGTCTGCAGGCTACTGGAAGGGGAGATGGGAAGGAATCTGTGGGAACCAAATGTTTTTTTCTTATCGGCCTTGATTGACTGCTTTGGGATTCTATGTAAGAGAATTTGTACTGCCTTTTCGTTGATACAGAATTTAACTTTCAATGCTCAATGTTTTATTGAATGTTTTTAATTTATTCAACCAGAAACCATGATTCCCCATGGAGTATAAGATTTTCCATTGGGGTAAATTGCTGTTTATTTTGTATATCAATAGCTAGGTATTGGTTGCATATCCCCACGTGTACCTATTTCATCCACATTAGCCTACTCAACACTTTTGGAATAATTATTTTTATTATTTTTCAAATATAATACATAACATTAACATTACACAATGTAATGTAGTGACCGTAATAGATTGGGTAAATAATGTTTCTACATAAGCTATAACCAGAGGTCTGTCAGATTGACTGACATGAGAGGAAGAGAAACCGCTTCAAAGTCTGACTCAGCGAGAAGAACTTTCCCAAAGGGACAAACTTGTCATGCTGGACGGACGGAGGGCTCCCCAAACTGTTGCCACAAAGTTTGAAGCACAGAATCATCTTAGAATGTCGTTGTATCACAGTAGCGTTAAAATTTCCCTTTCACAGGATATTATAG
>NC_036858.1:32700013-32838330 GCF_002910315.2 Salvelinus sp. IW2-2015 | reverse complement strand
TTATTCCCAGAGTAAGAGTTATACTCTTCATTTCATAGCTTTCCTCTTGGTTGCACTGCTTCCAGCCGCAGGTTGAGATTTGGAGGGCTGGTCTTTAAGTTAGATCTTTTATCCAATCATATTCAGCCATCATGTGTTGCCAGGGTCTAAAATCTGCCCTCAGGCCTTCAGAATCAACAGTGCGGGCGCTTGTAGCTTATAGTGAAGGAAATGAAAATTTAGTGTCAACCAATCAGCTTTAGAGTTGGCTATTGTACGCCTGCTGGCTGGCTCCAGTGTTACACAGGAGCCAGCTAGCAGGCGTAGTGCGTGCACGTCTTTGATTGGATTACCAATATTGAGAGGCAGTACCTATGGGCAGGTCTATGCAGATCTAGGAAACTGAATTTGATAAACGAATTAATTCGCGTACTACTAAGCTGTTTTTTCAACCCACAATGGCGGAAGGAGGAGAAGATATCGATTTGTCGAGGATATAATTATAACGCCATTCTCAGACGAACTTTTCAAGAAAAGTTAGACATTGTAAGGAGAGGTTGCCCGACGCCGACGCTACAAAGCCTGTCACAGGCGGGAAAGGGGTTCCAACTACGAGCGCTATCAATGGCTCACAGGCTCCGAGAAGCACTGCAAACTGTACTGCTGGGAATGCTATTATTTGCAAGTGATCGATTTGGTGTTTGGAGCCACACTGGCTTTGCAAACTTGAGTTGTCTAACCAAGGCAGCAACGAGACACCAAAGTACGGCTGGGCACTTACAAGCAATGGTGCTTTTGAAAACTTTTGGGGACACCGGAGTGATCTACAGCTCAACGAACAAGCGCGCAGGGCAACGGAGCTGCACAATGAAAAGGTGAAGGGAAATATTGAAAAGACTCATTGATTGTGTCATGTTTTGGGTAAACACTGTTTACCCAAAAATGTCAATTTGTCAATTTCAAGGTGACGCAACGCCTGTTATACTGCGTTTCTGTCTAAATGTATAGTGTCTAGAGCCATGGCATCATAGTGATGGTAATAAGAGGTGGATTAGGCCCACGCGCCACGGTAATAAGAGGGCCCACGGCACGCCACTGTATTGTGGTGAGTTAATAAATACATATTGTGTTTTCACTGTAAAACATTTAAAAAATCGGAAATGATGGCTGGATTCACAAGATGTTTATCTTTCATTTGCTGTATTGGACTTGTGATTTCATGAGATTATATTATATGATATTCCCTGTCGCGTTAGGCTGGGCTATGCTAGTCAGCTTTTTTGATGAGGAGGATCCCGGATCCGGGAGGGAGACTCGTTATTAACACTGCACATATTGACTCATTGCATCAACTTCATGTAATTGTCAATTGTGCCTTTGACACTTATGAAATGCTTATAATTATACTTCAGTATTCCATAGTAACATCTGACAAAAATATCTAAAGACACTGATGCAGCAAACTTTGTGTAAATTCATATTTGTGTCATTCTCAAAACTTTTGGCCACGACTGTATGTTACATCATAGCTGTAATGTTGTGTGTCTGTAAAACGTTCACCCTCTCTTGTTTATTCAGGACATGTACCTGAATGCTGGTTTAGTGACTGTCTCCTACTTTGAGTGGCTGAAGAACCTGAACCATGTCAGCTACGGTAGACTGACCTTCAAGTACGGAGAGGACTCCAACTACCACCTGCTCAGTAAGTCTGACATTTCTCTACCTGTAGGGAGGCACTTGCTCTACTAAGTTCAGCCTGCTCTCTGTTATGTCACAAAGATGGATGTTGTTGATCTTGTATTATACTAAAGTGTAAATCTTAATTACTTCCCCGTGTCAACGGGGAGATTTGTTAGAATGGGAATGAGAACTATTAGAATGTCAAACCCAAGGCTGATTAAACACAATGTTGTTTTTTTACGCTGTGACTCATGTTGCACATAAAAAATGTATTGGACTGCAGAGTAGGCACGCAGACACACACAACACACACACACACACACACACACACACACACACACACACACACACACACACACACACACACACAAACACACACACACACACACACACACACACACACACACACACACACACACACACACACACACACACACACACACACACACACCACACACACACACAAACACACACACACACACACACACACCACACACACACACACACACACACACACACACACACACACACACACACACACACACACAACACACACACACATGCACAGCACGCACAGCCCTCCTCCGTCCCTGGTGAGCGAGAACATTATTGTCAGTTACTTTATGTAGGGTTTCCAGGAAGAGGTGGATGCTGACTGTCTGCAGGCCATGTCTAACACTCACTCACCCTCTTTCTCTCTTTCTGGTCTATCAGCAGCATCAGTCAATGAGGCAGTCTGATTTTGTGCACATGCATTTTCACACAAAAGCCCCTCAGAACATGTATGTAGATTCGGTTTTCAGTACATGCGCGGGGTATGAGCTGGGGTTAGGCTGGTCACCGAGTGGGATGGTTTCTGATATTTCAGAAGCTGAAGCCATTCCCAGTCCCACGAGAGTGGCAAGACTGGGCAGTGATGGAGACATGGAAAAGAGCTCAGAATAGATACGGCTGTGAATTGCCAAACCCATAACGTTTTTGTAGAAAGAGAACATTTATACCAGATTATTAATGCAGGTGAACTAACTTTAAAATGACCCAAAAGTTAAGATTTATGAGCTGTATCCTTCATGATGGTTCAATGAGGATTTAGTCAATTCATATCCATATTCACTACAACATAATATACATCATCTAGTCATATACATATGAACTGTCTGTGGTCTCCCTCAGTGTCCGTCCAGGAGAGTCTGGAGAGGAAGTTTGGGAAGCATGGAGGAGCCATCCCTGTGGTCCCTACCTCTGAGTTCCAGGCCAGGATCGCTGTGAGTACAACCCTCCCCACACCGGCCTTTCTATGATCCTGGATTACTCTCCCTTCAGTCAAACAATACCCCTAATATTTTATTAAGATATAATACACACTATATATACAAAAGTATGTGGACACCCGTTCAAATTAGTGGATTCGGCATTTGTCACACTCGTTGATGGCAGGTGTATAAAGTTGAGCACACAGCCATGCAATCTCCATAGGGAACATTGGCTGTAGAATGGCCTTCCTGAAGAGCTCTGTGACTTTCAACGTGGCACCTTTCCAACAAGTCAGTTTGTCAAAATTCTGCCCTGCTAGAGCTGCCCCGGTCAACTGTAAGTGCTGTTATTGTGAAGTGGAACGTCCAGGAGCAACCGGCTCAACCGCAAAGTGGAAATCTAGACAAGCTCACAGAACGGGGCTGCTGAAGTGCGTAGCGCGTAAAAATCGTCTGTCCTTGGTTGCAACACTCTACATGGCCAAAATGTAGCACTACATGACCAAAAGTATATGGACACCTGCTGGTCAAACATCCATTCCAGAATCATGGCGGTGAGCTTTACATCAATCGAGCCGACGCTTGGCATTGCGCATGGTGACCTTTGGCTTGTGTGCGGCTGCTCGGCCATGGAAGCCCATTTCATGAATCTCCCGACAAACAGCTGTTGTGCTGACGTTGCTTCCAGATGCAGTTTGGAACTCTGTATATCACAGTTAAGCTGCATTTCTCCAGAGATGAGTAAGGGTTTAGTTTAGTGGCTAAATGTGAGCTCTGAGCCCGATTTTCAATGTATTTTTCTCTGTTTGGTTCCAGGGAGCTTCAGAGAAGGACATTGTGCACTCAGGACTGGCCTACACCATGGAGAGGTCTGCCAGGGTAAGAGGCTGATTGCTTAAACATGATTATCTGGACTAAATGGTTCCTCACAGGTCCAGGGACAGGGGTTTATTCAAAGGAAATGCTGTGTTAATCCAACACAAGGTCCTGAGGCATCCCGTTACTCCTGTTCGGGGAAATGAAGTCTTGAAAGTTGAAGTCATGCTTCAACGGTCCAGTGACAAGCTCCATTTCTGTTTTACACATCTCATTACCCAAACAGCACTAAGCTCATATTGGCTTTTCACTGCTATCTTGCCACCATTTACTTTTTTCCCCCCATTCAAGCTCATAAAATAAATCACTCTCGAACATGGTACACACACACACACACACACACACACACACACCACCACACACACACACACACACACACACACACCACCACACACACACCACACCCCACATCCACACCACATCCTTCTCACCGGTTTGCTGTGCGTGCGAGCAGTGGTAACTGGAGCAGCCAGGGCTTTGTTAGTCTCCATCATTGCTAAGGCCCAGCACTGATGCCAGAGAGAGCAGAGATAGGATGAAGATTCAGACCGTTACCCTGCTCCCCTCTACCATTATAATCCAGGATCATAGAAAGGCCGGTGTGGGGAGGGTTGTACTCACAGCGATCCTGGCCTGGAACTCAGAGGTAGGGACCACAGGGATGGCTCCTCCATGCTTCCCAAACTTCCTCTCCAGACTCTCCTGGACGGACACTGAGGGAGACCACAGACAGTTCATATGTATATGACTAGATGATGTATATTATGTTGTAGTGAATATGGATATGAATCTGACTAAATCCTCATTGAACCATCATGAAGGATACAGCTCATAAATCTTCACTTTTAGGTCATTTTAAAAAGTTAGTTCACCTGCATTAATAATCTGGTATAAATGTTCTCTTTCTACAAAAACGTTATGGGTTTGGCAATTCACAGCCGTATCTATTCTGAGCTCTTTTCCATGTCTCCATCACTGCCCAGTCTTGCCACTCTCGTGGGACTGGGGAATGGCTTCAGCTTCTGAATTATTCAGAAACCATCCCACTCGGCGACCAGCCCAACCCCCAGCTCAATCCCCCGCTGCAATGTACTGAAAACCGAATCTACATACATGTTCTGAGGGGCTTTTGTGTGAAAATGCATGTGCACAAAATCAGACTGCCTCATTGACTGATGCTGCTGATAGACCAGAAAGAGAGAAAGAGGGTGAGTGAGTGTTAGACATGGCCTGCAGACAGTCAGCATCCACCTCTTCCTGGAAACCCTACATAAAGTAACTGCCAATAATGTTCTCGCTCACCAGGGACGGAGGAGGGGCTGTACTGTGCGTGCTGTGCATGTGTGTGTGTGTGTGTGTGTGTGTGTGTGTGTGTGTGTGTGCGTGCCTACTCTGCAGTCCAATACATTTTTTTTATATGTGCAACATGAGTCACAGCTGTAAAAAAACAACATTGTGTTTAATCAGCCTTGGGTTTGACATTTCTAATAGTTCTCATTCCCATTTTAACAAATCTCCCCGTTGACATGGGGAAGTAATTAAAGATTTACACTTTAGTATAATACAAGATCAACAACATTCCTCTTTGTGACATAACAGAGAGCAGGCTGAACTTAGTAGGAGCRAGTGCYTCCCTACAGGTAGAGAAATGTCRGACTTACTGAGCAGGTGGTAGTTGGAGTCCCTCTCGTACTTGAAGGTCAGTCTACCGTAGCTGACATGGTTCAGGTTCTTCAGCCACTCAAAGTAGGAGACAGTCACTCCACCAGCATTCAGGTACATGTCCTGAATAAACAAGAGAGGGTGAACGTTTACAGACACCAACATTACAGCTATGATGTAACATACAGGCAATCAAGAGCTGTGAAGTCAAAGAGTAAGTTACACAGAGACAGATGAAGCAGCTATCTGCACTAAATTGATTTCTAAACAAAATGTATGATAATTGTTGTTGTATGCATTGTCTTAAAATATCCCTGGACTATGATTCATCTCCATTCAAAGAAGTAGAGTCGGACTCTGGAACCCAGAGGTATGCAATCCAACTCATCAATGTTCCTGAAATCCCAGTCTTCATTGTAGATTTAACAAGTCAGAATCTGGCCTACTTCCAGGCTATTTTTCTGTTGTTGATCTTGGTCTGTGAAACCGACTCTATAAATATCTACGTCTCCAGGACCAACAGAATCTAATGGAACCCGCTACAGGTGTAGGGCGGGCCAGCCCCTGAAGGGACTCTTATCAACTCTACGTAAGAGGGTTTGTCTTCTCAAGAATTCAGCATTCTCCGTGTTGCTTTTGCCATTCCCCATTTTCTCACATCTCTGTGAAGCAGTAGGTTTTTATTGTGAAAACATCCTGTAGGTCTGCTATCTGATTGGAAGTTGACCAATAGGATTACTGTTGAGTTAACAACTCAGATTTAAAGATAAACATATTCAAAGGGTTATAAAAAGGGTCTTAGCTTCATTGTGTCTTTCTCTTTGTTCCTGACCTGCGTTGGTGAGATATACTCGCCCTCTTTCTCTCGCCACCCCAGAAACACCTGGGGCGTGGCTTTTCAGGCTATGACGTCTCTCTCTGTCTCCCTCTCCCATGAGCTAAGGCACAAGCAATGGATTCTTTGTCTCGTTCTCTCCCTGTCTGATCATGCCTTGAATAATGCTTTGTAATATTAGTAACGCCTTGTAACTTAAAAGGGATATGTTGGGATTTTGGCAATGAGGCCCTGTATCTACACCACCGTTCAAAAGTTTGGGGTCACTTAGAAATGTCCTTGTTTTTGAAAGAAAAGCACATGTTTTGTCCATTAAAATAACATCGAATTGATCAGAAATACAGTGCAGACATTGTTAATGTTGTAAATGACTATTGTAGCTGGAAATGGCTGATTTTGTATGAAATATCTACATAGGYGTACAGAGGCCCATTATCAGCAACCATCACTCCTGTGTTCCAATGGCACACTGTGTTAGCTAATCCAAGTTTATCATTTTAAGAACGCTAATTGATCATTAGAAAACCCTTTTGCAATTATGTTAGCACAGCTGAAAACKGGGTATCTACTAGCATGCTAGCAATCAAGTTTATTTTATTTTATATAGCCCTTCGTACATCAGCTAATATCTAGCAGATACCCATAGACCTCCAGTCATTGCGCTAACGCTAGTTAGCAATTGCGTTAGAGCTAGTTAGCAACTTCCTTCAAACTGCTCGCACATGGTATCCACGAGTTCATCTGACTCTGGGGAAGTAGACAAAGGGCCTCATTGCCAAAATCCCCAAGTATCCCTTTAAACATTGTATGTGAATTCATGAATTTTACAATGTAATTAAATCAATTAGCCTTTAGAATTCCATTCTCAGACATTTCTAATACTTTAACTCAACTACAGTCTCCTTGCACATTGCTAAATCATCTTTATGGAGTCAGAGAATTAACTAAATAGAATTTGTTAGCATACACACGACATAGTCTTATTACGGGTTGCATGTGAGGTAGAAATAATATACAAACATGATAAATATTTCCCCAACTACACAAGTGGATAAATAATGAATATGCAGTCTGAAATATGAATGCAGCCTCTCACCGGAATCACCATGATATTCCTCTCCAGGAAGATCTTGTCAGCGTCCGGAGTGGTGGGGCCGTTAGCTCCCTCAGCAACGATCTGGAACAAACAAAGAGGATTTAAATACAATCTACATACAGAATCCAGCTCTCCACAAATGTGTTTTTACTGTTAGTGATGATTGTGTACATTTTACATAACTTACATAAACATTACTAAACACCCCCGATTAGCCTGCTCGGTCAAACTGACTGGAACAAACACATTCATGTGGAATCGTTGCACATCGCCCAATGCTGGTCTGACCTTGGCTTTGATTTTGTGGGCATTGTTCCTGGTCAGCTGCTTCTCGCTGGCGGCGGGGATCAGGATGTCACAGTCGGCCTCCAGGATGCTGCCATTGTACGGTGTGGAGTCGGGGAAGCCCACGATGGTGCCGTGTTGCTGGTGAGAAGGAGGAGAGACGAAAGAGAATGAGACACAGAGAGAGATAAAGTAGACAGACAGAGTACCAAAGTGTATCACTAGTCATAGTCAAGTCAGGCTGTGGGGGACTTTCAGAGTGTAGGGACACTGTACGTCCCCTAGGTGGTAGCCTTAGACGGTACGTTCCACTGTGCTCTCCACAAGGACAGGGAACAGCCAGAGGTCGGTCGACCTGCAGGTTATTGACCGTGGCTATGAGTTGTGTACTGACCAGCTTGTAGTCCTCCAGCTCCTTGGGGTCGATGCCATTGGGGTTCCAGATGCTTCCATCCATCTCTCCAACGCCAACACACTTGGCCCCGATACGGTGCAGGTAACGCATGGAGTGCATGCCCACGTTACCGAACCCCTGGGAGAAGAGGAAGAGGAATGACACGCTTCAGAATAAAATGTAGAAAATAGGCCAAAAAAAAAAAAAAAAGGTTCCAACCTGGGTACCCTGTGGAAGATAATTAATGCGTTGCTAARCCTGTTCCGCTTGTATGTACCAAATGTCCATTTACGTTTATGTTCTTGTTCATGAGACACATGCTCGGTTGGCACAGTAAACATGTCATGTAGCGTCTTCTGGTCCAATGAGTTTATTGTTCGCTAATGCTAATGAGGACAGAGTAATCAGTAGATATTGTAATTAGCAGTAGCAATGTGTTCTACTGTAGGAGGGAGGACAGTCCTCTACACATCCAAATGGAACACCTTGCTAACGAGCCATTATGCCTTCTGTTCGGTGATTATACCGACCTCGTGGGTTCCATCCTATAGTAGTCTAGAATGTTGCTACCTCTAACCCCCCCAAAAAATACACGTTGTGCTTGATCTGATGACAACCAAGCAGTGTGGATCTATCCTTGAACAAAATACTATCGCCTACGTGTATCTGGAGGACACAGCAATCTCTTCCCAGCTTGAGCTATATATATATATATATATATATATATATATATATATATATATTCCAATAATCTCCACTACTAGCTCCACTACAGTAGCTCCACTACTGCAGCGGCCAATCGAAAGACACCAGTCAGCAACCTAGATTACTGACGGCACTTACTCCCCCCGGTCTTTCCAGGCGAGCAGAAACCTGTTGGTTAGGTATGGATTTTAAGGGATAAGGATGCGTTAGATTACAGACACATTTTTAAAAAAGGCATCTGGACCGAATTAAATCTTGCCTCTAAGATGTTTTCCTAATGACATTTCCCATAATTACATTAGAAGACTGCAGAACAGAGGAATTGATTCTCTGGCCAATTTTGCACTGAATCGCGTACAACTGATATCTTGTCAACATGAGGGGGGGGGGGATCTATATGTTGAACATAAAGGCTTAGTGCTTGGTCTCAGTGCCAAAAGGTACAGTCATTCTGTAGACATATAAGCAGTGCTGCAGTAGATGCATACCTTGCATTAAGCAGCGCTGCCGTATCAGAAGACACCGTAAGGTGCAGAGTCAAACCTCTTATTGCTTTGAAACCTGATGAGACGCTTAATAAAATGCCATTCCTAATCAATAAAGTGCCGTGTCTGTGTACCTGGATGACAAAGGTCTTGTCGGTGAAGCCGGGGCTGAGGCCCAACTGGCTCATGTAGGCCGTCTCGTTGATGAAGTTCTCGATGCCGTGGAATACTCCACGCCCGGTGGCTGAGATCCTGCCGTGGATGCCCCCCTGGCTGATGGGCTTACCAGTCACACAGGCATGGGCGTTGATGTCCTGGACACAGAAGAGAGGAGCRTGTGGTAAGTTAGCGGTGGAATTAGCAACTTCACCAAAGAAAACTAATTCAGCAGGCGGCCATTTTATTATACATATTTTGTCAACCTTGTATTAGGTACTCTGGACAGTGTAGTCAACATATGTTGGGATCTATTAAAGACAAATCTTTCAAGGGGCAAAGATAAGGACCTAGCGAGACACCACTGAATAAATATTTGACTCCGAAACAAATCTAATTAGAAATCTGCAGTCGATGACTATGCCCATAAAAATAAATAATCACAACGTGCCCTCTTCTCGGTTTTCTTCAAGAAGTTAAATCCGCTTCGTGTTTCGTTTCCTTGCCACGATACTAACAAATATCGCAATACTGGTATCGTCCTGGCCCTAACGGGCACAGCACAGTCCTCAAACTGTGATGAGCCTAATCCTAGACAGCACAAGAGCACACGTTTCTTCATAGTGCTGTTTTTAGACTGAGACCAACATCTATGACCAGGCTATAGGGTAGAAGTTGTAGTGCACAGTTGAAATGCTTTACCTTTTGGAGTGCTCCCTGACCTCTTCCCTGGTAATCAACAAAACATATATGATAATGTAATACAGCAAGAGACTGGTTGAGCTTCGTCTTTCGAAAAATGCTGTCATTAGAACTGGAACAGTAGCCTTATGACAAGAAAATAATGGTAGAAGTGTCAACTTATGGAAAGTCAAAGCACTTCCTCTACCGCCAGGGCGGTTGGAAATGGATCTCAGAATACTGTCTGGAGCCAAGGAGCGGGAGTTACGAGGCCAGCAGAACTTCCTGTAAAAACTCTAATCAGCAAAAGGGATAGGGATAAAACAGTGACATAGTGGAGTTGTTTACTCAGCAAAGACAATAGGGATGGCTAGTGTGAAAACAGAATAATCACAACTTAGCATTTGACCTCTAGCTACCGTACACAGATAAGCTCAGCTGTGGTCTGCGGTTGTGTAACAATCGCTTCGTTATCAGGTTGATAAGACATGAACAGATTCATGGTGATAAAATATGCAAAGCAGAGGAACACCTGAGAAAGTTATGTATATACTAGCCAAAATAAAGCAAACACTTGAGTAAGTGAGGGATACAAAGTATATTGAATGCAGGTTATTCCACATAAGTGTGCTTCTTGAGTTAATTAGGCAGTTAACATCCCATCATGCTTAGGGTCAGGTATAAAAATGGCCAGTTGCTAGAAGAGGAGATCTCGGTGACTTTGAAAGGGGGTCTCAAGGGAGCATAGGTGGTTTAATGGGTGTGTCTCAGTCACCAGAGCTCAATCCAATTGAACACCGATGGAAGATTCTGGAGCGGTGCCCGAGACAGCGTTTTCCACCATCAACAAAACACCAAATTATGGAATTTCTTGTGGAAGAACGGTGTTGCATCCCTTCCAGACAGAATCTATGCCAAGGCGCATTGAAGCTGCTCTGACGGCTCGCGGTGGACCAACGCCCCAATAAGACACTTTTATGTTGCCATTTTTCTGTATTTTGGCAGTTACCTGTATACGTATGTCATCCTCCTTCATTTCAGTGGTTTAGAGTAATTGTTAAAAGCCGTTTAACTTAGTTGATAGGAAGTGCTGGGGAAAACTCAATGTCTATTGTTGGAGAGGGCAGTGAGTTTATACAGGGAACACGTACATGGTGGCCCATGGTGTTGGCATAGGTGTCAGCGATCCAGGACATCTCCCTCTCTCCAGTGCCCATGTCAGGGGCAGGGACATCAATGCCAGGTCCTGACAGGAGAAAGACAAAATAATTTTAAAGTAAACTTATAGGATAACTAAAATGGCTTCCGTAAAGAAGAAACAACCAATACACCAACAAACCCATACTGAAACATGCAGACCCAATTAAATATATTGCTCTGAAACAATAGAGGCACTTGTAACAGGGTTGGTTATGTTTCCACTTGCCTYTAAAGAAATGTGTATTTGATGTTCAAGCATTCTTATTGGTTAGTTCAACTCTGATGACAATAAGGGGTGTTGTGATTGGCCCCGCTTGCAGATAGGGGGAGATCGCGAACGTCAGGTCTTCCCAGTATGAAAATGTGATGCAAGGGGTAGGTCACGTTCTGAATACTGTTTTCTATTTTACAATGTGTACAAGTTTGCTGTACGTTACTGATTTTATACATGTGTGGGTATATGGTACCTGTTAGGGATTGAGGGGCTTTCTGGGATGTGCTTTGGCATATGATGGCTGTAAATAATTGTGTTAGCTAGCATACACCGATGTCATGGTCACATAAGCCACGGCTAACACAGTTGTCTTCATGCTACAGATTTTGCCATCGACAGCCATCAACACTGTTAAGTCCTGCACAACTAACGTGCTGTTTCCCATTTAACAACAGCAGAAATAAATGATGCTCAACTGGGACCACTGGCCGAAGTGATTTATTATTATTTTTTWWAAACACAACGCATGGAGAGTACATAATACATCTGTTACACACTCATGGCCCACTTTGAATCTATGGCAGTGTACGGAGGACACAGTGCCAGAGGGTATGGTTGCCATGCAGGGTTACACACTTATACACCCATTAAGCACACACACTACCGTTCAAAAGTTTGGGGTCACTTAGAAATGTCTTTGTTTTTGTCCATTAAAACACCATCAAATTGATCAGAAATGCAGTGTAGACATTGTTAATGTTGTAAATGACTATTGTAGCTGGAAACGGACGACAATAGAATAGAGTGACGAGTTTCAGAAGAAAGTCCTTTGTTTCCGGCCATTTTGAGCCTGTAATCGAACCCACAAATTCTGATGCTCCAGATACTCAACTAGTCTAAAGGCCAGTTTTATTGCTTCTTTAAATCAGAACAACAGTGTCAGCTGTGCTAATATAATTGCAAAACGGTTTTCTAATGCTCAAATAGCCTTTTAAAATGATAAACTTGGATTAGCTAACACAGCGTGCCATTGGAACACCGGTGTGATGGTTGCTGATAATGGGCCTCTGTACGCCTACGTAGATATTCCATTAAAAATCAGCTGTTTCCAGCTACAATAGTCATTTACWACATTAACAATGTCTACACTGTATTTCTGATAAATTTTATGTTATTTTAAAATGGACAAAAAATGTGCGTATCTTTCAAAAACAAGAACATTTCTAAGTGACCCCAAAGTTTTGAATGGTAGTGTACGTACCGTAGCTCCTCATTCTAGGAATTCAAGCACTCCGATAGTTACACGTCACGTGACTACACTAAAACATGTAGCTACACAAACAGTCCCCTCCTACCTCTATAGGAGAATGTTGGGGAATGCCTTTAAATAACAGGCTCCTCTGGACTGCTCTGATACCTTGCTGATTTAGTGACCATGTGGACCACATTTACAGCTTTGGATAACAAATAGCGACAAAGAGAGCAATTCTTGCCTTTTGAAACAATGTGGACTTGTCATGCTAGAAGCCCCTAATGGGTCACAGGCACTTCAAGCATTGAATGCATAACCCTAAAATAACTCTTAAACAAGCGGTAGGCCTTGGGAGTGATAGGGAATTGTTACAAAGAAATGTGAAGTTAATGTGAACTCCTTCTTTAATTGCGATGTCAAAAACCCCAAAAATATTTTGTGGATTATTGCGTTTTAGATCGTTTCTCGTTTCTGCCTTGTCAAGCCTTTTGTTTAACCCCTCTCTCATCGTGGTCATTTGTGTGTGTGTGTGTGTACTGCACTGTGGGCTCATGAAACCCTGCCTCTGACATTATGGGCTAGGGGGAAGACAGACCCACTCCAGGGGACCATGTGTTCATAAACATTACCGCCAGACATGTTTCACCGGCAGCCTTCAATGTTCCCCTGGACACAGACACAACTCACCAATAAAACCCTTCTTGGCCAGCTCAATGGTGAATCTTCTGGTGATTTTCTCCAGCTCATTGTCCTGCACGCAGAGCATAACAGTATGATAAAAGGCATTGCATATTTCACTGGTAGTAAAGTCAGACAAAAGAAGTAAAGCCACTACTACTATCACAGAACAAAAACTTCCTACTCAAATATTAAGAAGCAACGTCGGCTTCAGGTAAGTTAATACTACTAAAGAACACCAAAAGTGACACACTCATCCAACTGGCTCAAGGACAGAAAGTCCTTGAGTATCAGTGACTAAAATGCTTCAACTTTCAGAGCCAACAGCCTAGCAGATCAGAGGGGGGTGGGTGTCCCAGTCATGATGTCTACCAGCTGATGGCTCAGCAGTTCTCCCCCAGAGCAGAGCTGCCAATGCCTAATGGAGCCCTAGGGCCACTGGCAACAACAGACGGGATGGGTCAGCACTGGGCTGGCAACAGGAAGGGGAGCGAGATCCCGCTGACTAACAGCTTCCTGCGCAGAGCTCTATAGAACACTGAATGGGGCGATCTATTATTTTACATAAGATATTCAATATATTAATAACTTCTGATATAATATGTACAACCTGCACTTAATCAAGTTATTTTTTGCAAATTCAAATGAGAACCTTATTAAGTGCAGGTTACGCATATTTTGTATTCATGACAAATCATTTTCTAGAAGTAATCTCAGCTTTTTTGGGGTCAAAGTGGAAGGTGGAGATTCCCTCATCCTTGTTCCCATCACTGCGAAAACAAACTCCACTGAATGGTCACATAATAGAACATCCTGCAGCCTTACTATCTATGCACTAGGGGTAAATACAGAGCAACGAACCGAGTGAGGTAAAAATGAAATGACTTTGACAGCACTCTAATCACTGGTTTAGATGACTTGGTAATGTGAGCCTGTACGCTAAGCTCTGAGAGTCACAGATAAACAATTTCACAATTAAAGACAGAATGGCCTTGTTGAAAGGGAACACACCCTAAAGCTAATGTGAAAGTGACACGTGACTGGGTGAACATCAACAGTAAGTATTTAATCAAATACTCTGGCGTATCCAGAAACAAACTAATACCCACAGTGTAATTCTTTACGTTGATCTTCACTCCAGCTTTGGCTCCTCCAAACGGCACATCTGTAAAGGATATTAAATGGACGGGGTTGCAACGGGAAAAACAGCAATAGGCCGTATAAAAAATACTTATGTCTGGAGGACTTATGTCTAGAAAGATACTGTGTAGGCTTATAAAAAGCCCTTACCCACGACAGCACATTTGTATGTCATCAGCGAGGCCAGGGCTTTCACCTCGTCGACAGACACCTCGGTGCTGTAACGGATACCTGGAAAACACAACGTGGCACAGTTAGTGGAGTGAAACCTGTGATATCAGACTTGGCTGAAAAAAAGTTGCGTTTTCCCATTTTCATCTCTAGCTAGAGTACGTGTGTCTAAGAATATTAGGAAAATGGTATACTTTAACTTTATGCTTTCTGCATGATGAAAACAATATGTCTAATAAGTTGCTGTACAATAAAACCAGCGATCCCACTAGCTTCATCAGTTTGGTATTTTATTCTCCAACACAAGGAGGTGGACTAATGCAACTAGCCTACTCACACACAATCACAAGCTAGGGGGTATTTTGCGCCCTGATTACTAAGCCTTTAACCCATCTCAAAACCACTCTCATAAAGAAATGAACTTGTTAGAGGAGTATGAGCGGGAGAGAAAAAGAGCGCACAAAATCCAAATACTCCATTTCATACTAGGCCTCTTGTAGTTTATCGCAGGGAGTCGGTTTTAGGAAATGCACAAAATGGTTGCAGCTGCCCAGTGTCTGAGAGTTACAGTAGAGCTCCGTAGGAGAGGAGACGCTTGCATTTTAGGGAGGTAGAAACCACACACCGCGTAGCGCTATGACTCACTGAGGGGGATACAATTAGGCTGAACCAGGTTGGCCTGTAATGCGACCGRGGAAAAGCGGGGAGGTAGGAGCGCCCTTCTCAAATCAAACAGTAATCTGCACCGCCCAGTCATATTGTCAACCAGGCAGTATGGTGCATTGTTCAGAAACACATAAACGTATGCTTAAACTTTCAAACTAGTTTTCCTCATGAAGGCAGATAAAGCCCGTTTTTTTTATTTTATCAAAAGCAAAACACTTTCGCACGAGAAAACTCGGAATCCTAAATCATTACTCCATGTGTCTGACATACGTCACTTTGTTGAGTAGACTTCCAGCTCACGCCTGGAAGGCAGCCAGGTTTTAAAGCTAATACCATCAATCACTTTTCACCCAGTGCAAACTCCACCCACCCGGGGCCAGCTTAAAAAACTCCCTCGATCCTGAGACCGCAGGCCAGGCCCCCTCCACAAAGAGGAAAAACATAGTGAGATGGAAACTGGGTGTGGTCCTGGCAGGTTTGTCTTGTTCACCGACTACCACTCACCACTACATTCTACACACATTACCTCTCAAACCCTTCTACTTCTGAAAGACACTGAAGCTTTTACTAGCTGCATAAAAAGTAGGATATTTCTAATTAGTGCAACATKAGGCTAATGGTTCAAACTTGATGCAGACATCTGATTTTGGGAAAGGTGTTCTATTCAAAAGCAGACCAAAACAGGAGTTAGGATTGAAAGAAGATGAATGTATTTCGCCCACAGGGAAATATTTGTGGTTTGTTGTGATTATTAGTTTAATCACCACCCCTTCCCTTTAACAAATCAGATTTCATCTTTAACAATCTGCCATAGGCAATAGGCATATACCTACTGTATGTCAGTTGACATCTGGACAAGTGACCCAACTGTGGTTTGTGACTACTACTATGAGTTCCCATTGTAGACAATTCAGTACAGTAAAGCATTGTAAAGTAAATATGTTCTGTACAATATACTGAACTCTGCGCACTGTTGATTACGTCAACAAAAACAGTGACTCAAATAAAATCACCAAACACCTATTTTTCAGTGGCGATTGACGAGACTAACTGAAATAGACCCAGAAGAAAAAAAAAGTATATATAATTTTTTATTTCAGTTGACTAAAAGGAGACTAAATTATCTCTGTGAGGAAAATCTGACTACTAAATGAACTGGACAAGAGTTTAGGGGAGATTGAGAGCTTTTCCGTGATAAGCATGAATAATATTAGCGGCACAGATACGCAGCGCAGTTCTGTTCAGCAGTGGGAAGGATGCCCCATGCCCGGCACGCAGCCTACGTCAGCTGGTGAGCTGCGGGGGAGCAAGCGATGAGTGAGCGTTGACAAGTAGACAAGCTCCGCTGTCGATTATACACATTGCGCAGGCAACTCTCTTGCTTCCCCGTAGCTAATCAGTCACCACCAGCCTTCTAGTTAGCTACCCTTCGCCCGTGGTTAAGAAACACCAGCTGCTATACTTAACGAAAAAAATGCATTGGATTTAATAGTAAAACAACTGTCTAGTTATGTTTCTCTCCCTTAAGTATAGAAAAGTAAACTCTTTGTAGTCTCGTTCAACACTCCCCCTTACCCACTACATTTCATAGCCAGGTTCTGTAGCCAAGTCTTCCTCTTTTCCTAAGAGAAAACATCTTGATTCTAGCCCTTAACGTTCAAAATATATGACCCATAATAGCGGCACTGCATTTTACATTCATAAAGCATATCGTGGGCCGTTCTAAAAGTACGCTACTTGCGGACTGGACTATTAATCATTTGTTTAGGCTACACCTTGTTCGGTCATGTTACCTCAATAGCTAGCTATAGCTAACAACCTGGGGTGCGGTCAGCAAGACGGAACGTTCAGATAGCATATTTCTATGTAGAACAAGCATACTTCTCTGACATGTTGAATAAGGAATAACGTCGGCTCTATTCATGGTATTTCTACCTGTAAAGTTCAAGAACGTTTTGCAACTGAATGTGGTCCTGGTAACATTACCAGTAGTCTATATGCAAACGTGGTGGCACAGAAAGAAARGAAAGACAAACAATGACAAAATTCCTCTTACCACTATATCTGACTTTATTTTGAGTTCATGTGGATCCAGTGACTCAGACCAAGACTCGAGCACTGGGACTAGGACTTGTCAGTCACCAATGGTCGAGTCACTTGGTCTTGAGCACAGGGGACTTGGGACTCGATTTGGACTCTAGGTTTAGTGACTCGACTACATCACTGGCTGAAACAGTCATTAGCCACCATTCTACTTTTGGACACCAATGTGGCTGCAGCGTCTGTGGAACGTTGATAACAATGCCAATGATGCGACCGAGTGACGGAGGTGCAACCCATACTACTTTGTGGCACCATCTGGTGATTGTGCTACTCTCCCTCTCTCTCTGGTGTGTGTCGGTTTTGTATGTAATGTGGTGTTGTTACGAGGGTCCACGAGGAGGCCATGCACAACGSGGGTGATTTACAATTACACATTAACACGGGAACCAGGATCACCCTTCCTGCCTTTGAGTTGGTCACCAGAGCTGGAATGGGTTTCATTATATGACTAGGTCATAAAGGCCACCAGGGACAATATGTAATCCGTTCTCCCCCTTTCTTTACGAGTGAACCCTGGAAAGAGCACAAGACAAAATGCAACCCGTTTCAGGAAGCTAGGCGTAGGAGGCACGTCACTACTTCACAGGAGAGGCATTTGAACGTAATTGTTTTTCATTTTTATGTCAGAAATGCCTTCTGGAACATATGAACTCTCATGTGTCTTAATAACAAACCTGTATGCCATCTGTAAATACGAATAGAATCATTAAATTACGAGTCTAGTTGGTTTAGCCACGGAAAAAGGAACCTTCCCGCTAGCCATGATTGATTGAGATAACGGATGGGCTGGACATGCCGGGAGATCGGTTTGGATTGGTCTGCCGTGTAGCATGCTTATGTCTATAACATGAGCTGCTCTGTATGTGTGCATAATCCATACATTTATTTTTTGCCCCTGACGGATGGCCGCCGGGAGAATGATTGTTCTTTCAGACCAATCATTTAGAACGGTGAATTCATCCATGCTCCTCCCTTCACTTCACTTTGCAGAGTGACCTTTACCACCTTCAACATGACCCTTGGAGACTGGTTCTGCAGGTCGAGGTAGAGCTCCTTTGCAGCTCCTACCAAGAGCATACTCTGCTCCTTCTGTGCTTGGGGAATTACATCATGCAACACTGAGATGGATTTCCTTACAGTGATTGCAGGGTTTCCTCAATGTGCAGGTCTCCGCCTCACGGCTACCGGCACACTTGTAGCATGGCTCCCCTGAAGTTATCCAGGCTTTCATTTGAGGTTGAGTGAGCTTTTTTACCCTGGGGCATGAGCCAAGGAAGTGCCCCTTACTATTGCAATAGGGGCAGTAAGGCTGGAGTTTGATGTTCTTGCTCTTGAGAGAGGTCTTCTTCCCGGGTTCCTCCCCGGCTTCACTATTTAAGTACATGGTAGTGGGATTTGGCCTTTTATGTCTCTCCTGGCGTTCAAACTCCTTCCTTCCTCCGGAGGCTATGGCTGAGATTGTGGCCTGGTGAGCGATGCGCTTCGCCCTCACCTGCAACCATGCGGCCAGGTCTCTGAGGGCATAGGTGCTTCTCGAGCCCTCTTTCAGGATGCCCTTGTTAAAACAATGTTCAATAAAACTGAGGTAGGCTGGAAGCTTGCTAAGAAGCCTGTCCATGTGGGAGCCACATTTCAGCTCGTTCCCGTCTTCTCCTTCAACAGATTGGACAGCGAGGGAGAACTCTTGGAAGGCAGCATGGTCTCCCATTTTGA
Organism: Salvelinus sp. IW2-2015; assembly: GCF_002910315.2. Taxonomy (NCBI): domain Eukaryota; kingdom Metazoa; phylum Chordata; class Actinopteri; order Salmoniformes; family Salmonidae; genus Salvelinus; species Salvelinus sp. IW2-2015. The sequence goes on along the minus strand of NC_036858.1, from coordinate 32,819,106 downwards.
TTGGAGATGTGTTCAGGATGTTGTTTAGTTAATTCTGGACTAGCTGGCGTGGCTCACCATATCTCGCTTTCAGGGCCTGGAGAGCGGCAGTGTATGGTGYTGCGGAGTGCATAAAGGATTTGGCCAGCTTCTATGCATTGAGAAACAGCAAATGATCCATTAGTACTTGGTATTTGTAGCATTCTGACAGATGACTGTGAATACCCAGTAGGCTCTCCAATGCCATTTCCAAAAGGACAAAAATCACTCTCCTTTCTGCTCTCAAAGTATGGTAGTTTGGGTCTGGGAATTCCATAAGGCCGAGGCTACTAGCAGTTTCATAATGTTGGCTCCCTGTTCTGGTTGCGTGAAGGATAAACCCGGGACTGCTGAGCTCACTGGCCTTATTGGGCCTGTCCTCTACTGTCCCAGACCCTCCATTGGTGGCAGCTTGAATTGGGTGAGAGCCCTTCCACCTGATGGTTGATGACTGGCCTGGCCCAGGCCCTGGACTAGAGGAATGATTTGCCGTGATTGGTAATTGGCAGAAAGGCGAAGRAGTGGTGCTTTGTCTAGATGAAGGAGGAATGCTAACTTGTGTCACTGGCATAGAGGGCTTTGGTGGAGCGGCCTGTTCCCCGTGCTCCGTGTTGGCCGTTGACCTCGGAGCCTCCGGGGACTGTGTGCCATGCTGTACCAGAGGAGCAGATTGAGAAAGAAAGGCAGACAGGTCAGGTCCATGTGGAGGGGTTGTCAGGTCAACTCCCTGTTCGTTCCTCTCCAGGAAGGATGAGACCATCCGTGCCTCCTCCAATTCCCTTCTTGCTTGACGGTGCCGTCGCTGCTGTGCCAGGCCCTTGGCAATGAANTTCCTCTCCAGGAAGGATGAGACCATCCGTGCCTCCTCCAATTCCCTTCTTGCTTGACGGTGCCGTCGCTGCTGTGCCAGGCCCTTGGCAATGAATTCCCGTTCCTGTAGAGCTCTACGGGCCTGCACATCCAATAGGTGACATCATTCGTCAGCCTGTCGTTCCTCTTCAATCTGACGCTYAATTTCCTCCAATGCTAGTAGTTTCATCCTCTCTCGTAAGACAGAGGTCTGTGAATTGCTGAGGGCTAGTGAATGGCGGCTGCCACGGTCACTTCCAAAGGGGTATCCACTGGTCGAACTCTCACTCCGTCTTGAGTGCCTCGAAGATTTCCCATTAGTTAAGGGGTGAGCGGAGCCTGCCTMAGGAAGCTGGYCGACCTGTGCSKTGGGAGTTACCTCCTACATKGGTTCTTCCTGTAGACCACTTTCCCGTCCCAAAGCAGTTTTCGGTCCTTGGCTCGGAGGGGMTGGTTGATGGCTGAAACGTACAGTTAATCCATCGCCACTTTGAGCTCTGGTGGGCTTGCCCTTTGGTGTGGGAAACTCGACCACATAATCCTTAAGATAACCAGGTGCTTGTCTGGTTCTTCTGGTGCTGCTGGTGGTTGAGGATGAAGCTTTCTTTGTTGCTTTGGGCTTAGCTCCTGGATCTTTTATTTGTTCCAAGACTTTTCCCTCACCTGCTCTTTCCTCCTYTCTTCTTCCTTCCAGTGGAGACAATTCTYCCTTCTCCATTTCCTTTTCACCRGTCTTTGGTTCAGTCATCATCCTGCTTCGAGGACCATTGAAAGATTAGTGGACAGGTAGGATGACTGACAGTGAAGGTGAACAGGTGGTYACGGGTCAGGTGACAGAGGAATGGATGAGACTGAGGCAGGAATTCCTTTAACCATRAAGTGGTATATTTACTGGGTAGTCTGTGGATTCATGGACGCACAGAACGTCTGGATTAGACGGAGTTAAGGAAGAGAAAGCAGCGAGATCGGGCGATGGCGGTTTCCTCCTTTTAATGAGTTGAGATCTGTCTGACATTTCCACCTGATCTAATTAAAGCGCCCCTGGCCCAGCTGAGCAAGTGGCCATGACTTAAGGGATTCTTCCACCAACTCCATGGGCCTTTTCTACAACCTGTGTAGTAATATTATTGGTATCTCAGAAAGCCATTTACATTGCTAGTTATAGCCTAATGTTAGCTAGCTAGCCAACATTGAACACAGTTGGTTAGCTAAGGGCAACCATGGCATCCATGACAGAGGAGAAGAGTTCATCCATGTATACGGGTAACAGGCTAACTACACCGCTCGCATCGCGTACATTTAGAAATCTATGTTATTCAATTATTGCGCCAACGAGGGTCTGCATTGCCAAGGGTTAACACAGAACCCAAACCGGCAGCGCGCATGCGCCATCGCGCATAAATGTATTTTGTCCACCTACACCAAATGTGATCACGACACGCAGRTTAAAATATCAAAACAAACTCAACCAATGACATTAATTTGGGGACAGGTCGAAAAGCATTARACATTTATGGCAATTTAGCTAGCTAGCTTGCACTTGCTAGCTAATTTGTCCTATTTAGCTAGCTTGCTGTTGCTAGCTAATTTGTCCTGGGATATAAACATTTGGTTGTTATTTTACCTGAAATGCACAAGGTCCTCTACTCCGACAATTAATCTACACATAAAACGGTCAACCGAATCATTTCTAGTAGCATGGTTTCCTCCTTCCAGGCTTTTTCATCTTTGAATTTATATGGCGATTGGCATCTAAACTTTCATAGTATTACCACGACAACTGGCAACACAGTTCGTCTTTCAATCACCCACGTGGGTATAACCAATGAGGAGATGGCACGTGGGTACCTGCTTCTATAAACCAATGAGGAGATGGGAGAGGCAGGACTTGCAGCGCGATCTGTGTCAGAAATAGAAAGGAGTTCTATTTAAGCCCTTGGCAATGCAGACACTCGCGAGCAGTGTGGGTGCAATAACTGAATAACATACATTTCAAAATGTATTTTGCAACGCATGCGTGAGCAGTGTGGTCAGCCTATTACAYGTGTTAGCTACATTTTCAGATATTATGGTGCTTTCAAGACAACTGGGGACTCAGAAAAATGCGAGTTCAAATCATGAGGTCAGTGATCTCCAGGTCGGAGCTCTAAAAAGAGGCCTGAAGTCRGATGTCAGAGATTTACGAGTTCCCTGTTCCCAGGTGTTTTGAACACGGCATGACTGGTCTTGGAACTGTGACAACAGGAAGCCTCTCCCAGCTTGGCTAGATGGGATATGTAATGATTTTGCCAACACAGCCAGATATGTACACATTCTTGCATCCTTAACCTTTTTTAAACTGACCATCTTATTTTGGTGCCCCGCTGTCAGATGGCCATGTCCTCTCAAAAAACAAACATTATGTAATTAAGCACGTATAGTAATTGGTATGATTCTGTGTTCCCATGCAAAAGTGATTGCTTTTGATAAGTGCTTTATCTGCCTTCCCAATGAAAATTCAAACATGTATTTTATTACAAAAGAGATTTATGTTTCTGGAAGATGCACCATGCTGCCTGGTTGACAACATGACCTAGAGGAAAAGATTACGGTTTGGTTTGAGATGGGCGCTCTGCTCCCACTCTTTTCGCCAGATGACATGATGGCCCACAGCCCGGTTCAAACCTGGACAGCATAAAATGACTCCCTCTATAGCGGAGCACTTTCGACACACCCACTCGCCCATACTCCAGCCGCCATATCACAAGACAGAACAATGAGACAGATATTTCACTGGATGTTTAACTGTGAAGCATCCGCTTGGCGTTTCCACTCCCTTCCAAATATGGAAGTGGGAGAAGATGGAACGAGATGGATTTTGGCCGACATTCTGCAAATGTTCTCATCGATTAAACATTTGATCTCAATACAGTTTGATGTTCGCAAAACTAGAATATGTTATGAACAGAGTGGACTAAGGTTTGTAGACTTTACACTTTGCAAAAGTATTATTATTATTATTTTTAAATCGCGTTGTTTAGGAGTGCAAATGCGAATTGAGCTATTGCACACGCAGAGTAGGCGTTCCCTAACTGAAATATGCAGACGATACTAGATCGAGCCAATAGGATCTCGCTAGGTCGTGCTTAGTTCTGCCCACTATGGCTCATTTGTTCCAATTGGAAATGACAGGCTGTAGTCCAGTTGGGTTAGTTCTAAAAACTTTAGGCCATTTGGGCTGCAGCTACCCGCATCTCAACTTGACAGGCTAGATAGCATGCTAGCTATACTCCGCTTCAGCACCTCACATTCTCCGGCTTACCTCCTTTACAAGGGGTCCTGTGTTGGCTGTGCTGKGCACGATATCCCTCAATCACCTCCCATTCGCCATCGTCTCGCTTGATAGGGAACGATACACTCAGTATATGGTTGCAGGGCTTGATGATCTTGAGAATTCCGCGTACTCGGTGTCTCTTCTGCACTGGCGTCTCCTTGTTCTTGAGGTCCTCCACCAGTTTATCCTCAACAATATTTGCACCGCGGTCAAAGAATCCCTCCACCATTCCAAAGAAGTTGGGGTCATCTGTATCTTTCTCTCCTGCGACCTCGCTGTAGTGGCGCATCCGCATCAACGACGCGGAAACTGGAAGAGCCGATTTGACACATCCCGAGGTCAGAGCACTGCTTACTCCACGAGTAAGTAATTCTCCGAAATACCTGTACATTTTTCACTGAGTTAAGGCGTTAGTAACGAATGAAACTTAAAGAAAAGTGAGGGGAAGACAATTAAATGGGTAGGGGGGAAACAAACGTATAACGAGACTTCTGGTCCTGTCCCGTTTCGTACTGATCTGAGCTGAGCAGTCGTGCATGCCGTTTCTTTATAGAACAGGCGTGTTTGTGTGTATGCCCACCTCACAGGGGAGGGTTCCACTTGAACGCGCATATGCGAAGTAATGCGCGCCTCCGCGACACATTTTTCCGCTCCCTGGGCGGCGTTCCGCAGGTGTGTAGCCAAACATTTGGAAACGCTCCGTTTTGCAACTACCACAATAATTGATTTTGGACAAATTCAGGTAGTTCCCACCCAGTTTCGTTTGCATTCGGTTAAGAAACGTTTTTCAACAGAATCGGCGTAATGAATACCCCATTACAGGGCAGAGCCCCACATGTTTTGAGACCCACCTGTTTAGCAAAAAATAGTAGTTTTTTGTGCCTGTTTTGCGTGTTATTTTGGCATTAACGGTATTACATATCAGTTTGCAAACAGTGTAACAAAAACCATAATTGAGTTATTAAAATCGCATAAAAACATGGTATATTTTTTTGCTCTCTTAAGGCAGCTCCAAAATGCAKGTGTTTCAGGCTATCTCAGTCCCATCTGTGGTGGTGGAGCAGCCAGCAGAAAATACAAAGAGTAGGGGTTGGTTATGTTCTCTAGTTGTGCTGTGATTGGCTCAGTGTTATGTCACTCATGTTTTGGAGTCAGTGGCAAACTGCAAGTGTTGCAAAGCAATCACTAGCCTGCTATTTAGTAGAGAGGGTGTGTGGTTCAAGTCTTTTCCAAGCTTAAAAGGATAAACATTCACATGCAACCCCATGGACCAGAAAGGGTTGAATAAACAACTGTAAACTCACAACTGGGAACTTGGAAAAACAAGCTCAGACTGGGTAAAACGGTTATCCAAGTCGGGAACTCAAGCGTCTTTCTAGAGCTCTGACCTGAAGATCACTGATGTCATGATTTGACATTTGTTTTTTTTACGAGTTCCCAGTTGTCTTGAAAGCACTATAAATCCAGAGAATGGCAAAGTTGATGACAATTTGCCCACAAGAAGGACTTCTGCATCACCTTCCTGTTCAAGTGAGCATAGAACATCAAGGTGAGTCCAAAAATGTTTTGTATGCTACTGCACAAATGATGTGTACTGTAGCAAAAAAGTAATACTAAGTCTATGTTGTGTAGTAAGCTGTTAGTAGCCCATGTGCCCCACCCTAATAATTTGGTCCCTTTCCCCCTCATAACTTAGCCTACTGTTCTGACTTGGTGTTGCACATGTAGCCTATAGCCTGTTTTAGAGAAATGTCATCATCAAATATTGTAAGAGCTTTCATTGTCTGCTTATAGGCCCCCTTTATTTATACTACGGTGCTGACTTGGTGTACAGGGAGAATACTGTAAGAACAGCCCATGTTCTGAAATCTGTCACTGTACTGTACATTCAAAAGTGCTTAAACAAATTGTTATATTGACTACGTCCGTCTTAGCTCACTCATTAATGTCTTAATCAAAATTACGCATTGCCTCTTATCCGCTCATCGTTCCCTTATGCCATAGTTTGTACATCTCAATTGTCAGTAGAAACCACATTTGTTTAAGAAAGTCAGCCTTATCAGCTGTTTTTAAAAAGGCAGTAAATGAGGCTGAATGAACTCTTTCAACAAGGCTCCGCTGATAGCCAGCTGTAGCGGGGGTAAGGATTCACTCCATGGGGCTGAAAAGAAGAGCTTTATGTATGCAGCCGGCTGCGAYCGGGAGACCCATGGGGCGGCGCACAGTTGGCCCAGCCTCGTTCGGRTTAGGGGAGGGTTTGGCCAGCAGCGATGTTCTTGTCCCATCGCGCTCTAGTGACTCCTGTGGYGGTCCGGGCGCAATGCACTCTGACACGGTTGCCGGTATAGTGTTTTCTCTGACATATTGGTGCGGCTGGCTTCCGGGTTAAGCGGGCATTGTGTCAAGAAGCAGTGCGGCTTGGCTGGGTTGTGTTTCGGAGGACGCACTGCTCTCTACCTTTGCCTCTCCCGTGTCCGTACGGGAGTTGCAGTGATGAGACAAGACTGTAACTACCAATTGGGGAGAAAAAGGGGTAAAAATATAATGAAAAATAAAAAAATATATATGTTGAGTTTGCCCCACYAAGATTTACATGCTAAAATCGCCACTGATAATAAGGAATCACATCAACTCTAGTCTTGGCATTTCTATCTGCAACCTCCACAACATTTTCTTACTGAACATGGCACTGTTGTCTTGACGTTGATTTAAAGCTAAATGTCAATACTTTTGTATAATCCTGTACAGTGAATTATGTGGTAGCATAGAGGGTTAATTTGCATTTGTAGAATAGAACCCYACAGTGGAGGTGTCATAATACCCATAAAACCTAGCGGTCAAACAGGGAAATGGTTCTATTCATTTTTCCATAGGGGATTTAGAAACACTTAAAATAAGGTCTGTGATTTGTGTAGGCTTACCCTGGTGTGATATTTTGATAACCATGTAAATCTCATTATCAATATCTTCGTCTCTATTTACTCTGATTCGAAAATGCTAATTAGCATCAAAGTAGACATCATGMAAAACTACAAATCCCTGCAAGCTCCTGCACGTCATCTCTAGCTGACACCTTTGCTAACAGGTATTGTGTCAATTAAAACATTGTACAAGACAGTTCACAGAATTGTCAATTTTTAAATAAATGTAGCCAATTTATTTATTCATAACTACATTTAGGTAACATTAGATAGTTAATCCAGCTAGTCTTACCTTTGCCTCGATTCTGAGGTTCTTTATGGCACATCCTTGAATGAGGGAGAGCTCAGTTTGTTGTTTTGGAAAGTTTTTAAAGTCTATCGAAAAAGTTTCATAACTAGCTAGCTACCTTTTTGAATTTGGATCCTGCAACGCGGTTGGATTCCGTTGCTCGGCTCTCTGCTATCTGTCCAGTAATCCTGCCGACCAAGGCCGGGTCTGAGGAGCTGCTTGCCATAGCAACTAGCCTAGCTGCTAGCTAGCTGCCTATCAAGCTAGCAGGGATTTCTTGAGGGCTTGAACGCAGCCCACGCCGCGGTTAGCCGCTGTGGCTGTGACCGTGGATTGTCCTGGGCTCGTGGCTGTCTAGATCCCTGCCGTTTGTTGTTTCCTATCTTCCCTGTAACCTGCTCTRWCTGGAACGGCGAGGAGTAACAGCGTAACCTACGTTGCTACCATGACAAAGACCAAAGCCGGCGGGAGTATCATTGAGGACAGTGGTGTCTCTCTATCACAGGTGAAGGATCTTGTAAACAAACAGAGTTCTACAAGCAGTTGTTCCAACAAGAAGAAAATAGCTTCAAGTGTTGTTTCCAAATACTGGTGGAGTCAACTAATAAAAGACAACCTGACCAGAGAGGTCCAGGACCTGAAGAACAGTTTGCAGTTCTCCCAGGGTCAGCTYGATGAGTTAAAACAGGAGAATGGCAAGATGACAGCAATATGTAAATCATTGAGCGAGGACATCAGTTCTGTATGTGAATCCATGATAACAATGACGGCGAAATCAGATTATCTCGAGGGACAATCAAGGAAGAACATCAACAAAAACGGAATTGCAGAATCTCCACATGAGCCCTGGACGGAGTCTGGGGACAAAGTGAGGGAAATAATCTTGGAGAAACTGAAGATGGACCACAGGAAGATTGAGGTGGAGTGTGCCCACAGGACTGGAAAACCCACCACCAACCCAGGTGACAGGCCAAGGCCGATAGTGGTCCAGTTCCTGAGGTTCAAGGACAACGTAGCTGTTCTGGAAAGGGCCAAGAACTTGGGAGGAACATACATCTTCCTCAACGAGGACTAACCTGAAGCTGTGTGCCAGAAGAGGAAATAATTTAGCCCAGCCAGTATGGGTGCCAGTGGACACCCCTTCAAATTAGTGGATTTGGCTATTTCCGCCACCCGTTGCTGACAGGTGTATAAAATTGAGYACACAGCCATGCGATCTCCATGGACAAACATTGGCAGTAGAATGGCCTTASTGAAGAGCTCAGTGACTCTCAACGTGGCACCGTCATAAAAGTGCGTAGCGCATAAAAATCGTCTGTCCTTGGTTGCAACACTCACTACCGATTTCCAATCTGCCTCGGGGAAGCAACTTCAGCACAAAAACTGTTTGTCGGGAGCTTCATGAAATGGGTTTCCATGGCAGAGCARYCACACACAAGCCTAAGATCACCATGTGGAATGCCAAGCGTCGGCTGGAGTGGTGTAAAGCTCACCCCCATTGGACTCTGGAGAAGTGGAAACGCGTTCTCTGGAGTGATGAATCACGCTTCACCATCTGGGTTTGGCAGATGCCAGGAGAATGCTACCTGCCCCAATGCATAGTGCCAAATGTAAAGTTTGGTGGAGGAGGAATAATGGTCTGGGGCTGTTTTTCATGTTTCAGGCTAGGTCCCATTGTACGCTACAGCATACAATGACATTCTAGACGATTCTGCCCTGTGCACGAAGCATGTTCCATACAGAAATGGTTTTTCAAGATCGGTGTGGAAGAACTTGACTGGCCTGCACAGAGCCCTGACCTCAACTCCATAGAATACCTTTGGGATGAATTGGAACGCAGACTGCGAGCCAGGCCTAATCTCCCAACATCTGTGTTTGACCTCACTAATGCACTTGTGGCTGAATGGAAGTAAGTCCCCACAGCAATGTTCCGATATCTAGTGGAAAGCCTTCCCAAAAGAGTGGAGGCTGTTAGAGCAGCAAAGTCGGGATCAACTCCAAATTAATGCCCATGATTTTGGAAGGAGATATTCGACGAGCATATGTCCACATACTTTTGGTCATTTTAATATATGTAGCCTTAGAAATAAGGTTCATGAAATCATTAACTTGCTCACATCAGATAACATTCATATATTAGCCATTTCTGAGACTCACCTAGATAATTAACTTGATGAAACAGCAATAGCAATACAAGGATACAACATCGATAGAAGAGACCGAAATGCTTATGGGGGAGGTGTTGCTGTATACATTCAGAGCCATATCCCTGTAATGCTTCGAGAAGATCTTATGTCAAGTGTTGTTGAAGTGTTGTGGTTGCAGGTTCACCTGGCACTTTTCTTTTGGGATGTTGCTGTAGGCCACCAAGTGCTAACAGTCAGTATTTAAATAATATGTGGGAATGCTTGATAGTGTGATGTAAACAGAGGTCTACGTTCTTTGGGACCTGAATATTGACTGGTTTTCATCAAGCTGTCCGCTCAAGAGGAAGCTTCTCACTGCAACCAGTGCCTGTAATCTGGTTCAGGTTATTAATCATCCTACCAGGGTGTTTACAAACACTTCAGGAACAAGATCATCCACATGTATTGATCACATTTTTACTAATACTGCAGAACTTTGTTCTAAAGCTGTATCCGTGCCCATTGAATGCAGTGATCATAATATATTGGCTAATATCCAGGAAAGCCAAACATGTAAAAGCTGGGCCTAAAATAGTGCATAAGCGATCATACTAAAGATTTTGCTGTGACTCTTATGTGGATGATGTTAAAAATGTTTGTTGGTCTGATGTGATTAATGAGGAGCATCCAGACGCTGCACTTGATACATTTTATTAAATTGCTTCTTCCAATTATTGATAAACATACACCTGTTAAGAAACTGACTGTTAAGGCTTCATGGATTAATGAGGAATTGAAAATCTGTATGGTTGAAAGAGATGGTGCAAAAGGCTAATAAATCTGGCTGCACATCTGACTTACTGCAAATTGAGAAATTATGTGACTAATCTCAACAAAAAGAAGAAGAAACTGTTTTATGAAGCCAAGATCAATGATATAAATAAAAAATATATACTTTAAATGAAATTATGAGCAGAAAGACATTCAACTCCATCTTTCATCGCATCTGATGGCYTATTTATCACAACCATTTGATGTTGCCAATTATTTTAATGATTACTTAATTGGCAAAGTGAGCAAACCTAGACAGGAAATGGCAACAACGAACAGTGAGCCATCGTACTTATACACMAAAAAAAATKATGAAAGAAAAGCATTGTAAGTTTCAATTTTCTAAGGGTGGGAGAGGTGAAAAAATTGCTATCGATCATTTTTTTTTAATGACAAACCTTCTGCCATTGACAACTTAGATGGAAAGCTACTGAGGATGGTAGCTGACTCTATAGCCACTCCTATCTGAGCCTAGAGGAAAGTCTTTGTCCTCAGGCTTGGAGGGAAGCCAAAGTCATTCCGCTACCCAAGAGTGGTAAARCAGCCTTTACTGGTTCTAACAGCAGTCCTATCAGCTTGCTTCMAGCTCTTAGSAAACTGTTGAAARAARTGGTGTTTGACCAAATACAATGCGATTTCTCTAAACAAATTAACAACAGACTTTCAGCATGCTTATAGAGAAGGGCACTCAACATGTACTGCGCTGACTCAAATGACTGATGAAATTTGATAATAAGAAGATTGTGGGAGCTGTACTGTTAGATGGCAGTGCAGCCTTAGATATTATTGACCATAACCTGTTGTTGAGGAAACTTGTCTTTGGATTCAGAGCTGTCTATCTAATATAACTCAGAGGGTTTTCTTTAATGGAAGCTTCTCTAATGTCAAACATGTAAAGTGTGGTGTACCAAAGGGCAGCTCACTAGACCCTCTACTCTTTCAAAGCTTTTATTTTTATTTTTTACCAATGACCTTCCACTGGCGTTAAACAAAGCATATGTGTCCATGTATGCTGATGATTCAACCATATAATTTTGGACCATTCATCTTTACAAACTGTTTCAGTTCAGCAATATTCTTAGGATGTCTGGTGTGAACTGCTCTCTTGAGGTCATGCCACAGCATCTCAATYKGGTTGAGGTCAGGACTCTGACTGGGCCACACCAGAAGGCGTATTTTCTTCTGATGCCATTCTGTTGTTGATTTACTTCTGTTTTGGGTCGTTGTCCTGTTGCATCACCCAACTTCTGTTGAGCTTCAATTGGCGGACAGATAGCCTTACATTCTCCTGCAAAATATCTTGATAAACTTAGGAATTCATTTTTCCGTCTGATAGGAAGATGTCCAGGCCCTGAGGCAGCAAAGCAGCCCAAAACCATGATGCTCCCTTCACCATACTTTACAGTTGGGATGAGGTTTTGATGTTGGTGTGCTGTGCCTTTTTTTTCTCCACACCTAGTGTTGTGTGTTCCTTCCAAACATTTACATTTTACATTTAAGTCATTTAGCAGACGCTCTTATCCAGAGCGACTTACAAATTGGTGCATTCACCTTATGATATCCAGTGGAACAACCACTTTACAATAGTGCATCTAACTCTTTTAAGGGGGGGGGGTTAGAAGGATTACTTTATCCTATCCTAGGTATTCCTTAAAGAGGTGGGGTTTCAGGTGTCTCCCGGAAGGTGGTGATTGACTCCGCTGACCTGGCGTCGTGAGGGAGTTTGTTTCCACCATTGGGGTGCCAGAGCAGCGAACAGTTTTGACTGGGCTGAGCGGGAACTGTACTTCCTCAGAGGTAGGGAGGCGAGCAGGCCAGAGGTGGATGAACGCAGTCCCTTGTTTGGGTGTAGGGCCTGATCAGAGCCTGAAGGTACGGAGGTGCCGTTCCCCTCACAGCTCCGTAGGCAAGCACCATGGTCTTGTAGCGGATGCGAGCTTCAACTGGAAGCCAGTGGAGAGAGCGGAGGAGCGGGTGACGTGAGAGAACTTGGGAAAGTTGAACACCAGACGGGCTGCGGCGTTCTGGATGAGTTGTAGGGGTTTAATGGCACAGGCAGGGAGCCCAGCCAACAGCGAGTTGCAGTAATCCAGACGGGAGATGACAAGTGCCTGGATTAGGACCTGCGCCGCTTCCTGCGTGAGGCAGGGTCGTACTCTGCGAATGTTGTAGAGCATGAACCTACAGGAACGGGTCACCGCCTTGATGTGAGTTGAGAACGACAGGGTGTTGTCCAGGATCACGCCAAGTTCTTAGCACTCTGGGAGGAGGAACAATGGAGTTGTCAACCGTGATGGCGAGATCATGGAACGGGCAGTCCTTCCCCGGGAGGAAGAGCAGCTCCGTCTTGCCGAGGTTCAGCTTGAGGTGGTGATCCGTCATCCACACTGATATGTCTGCCAGACATGCAGAGATGCGATTCACCACCTGGTTATCAGAGGGGGGAAAGGAGAAGATTAATTGTGTGTCGTCTGCATAGCAATGATAGGAGAGACCATGTGAGGATATGACAGAGCCAAGTGACTTGGTGTATAGCGAGAATAGGAGAGGCCTAGAACAGAGCCCTGGGGGACACCAGTGGTGAGAGCACGTGGTGCGGAGACAGATTCTCGCCACGCACCTGGTAGGAGCGACTGTCAGGTAGGACGCAATCCAAGCGTGGGCCGCGCCGGAGATGCCCAGCTCGGAGAGGTGGAGAGGAGGATCTGATGGTTCACAGTATCAAAGGCAGCCGATAGGTCTAGAAGGATGAGAGCAGAGGAGAGAGAGTTAGCTTTAGCAGTGCGGAGCGCCTCCGTGACACAGAGAAGAGCATTCTCAGTTGAATGACTAGTCTTGAAACCTGACTGATTTGGATCAAGAAGGTCATTCTGAGAGAGATAGCAGGAGAGCTGGCCAAGGACGGCACGTTCAAGAGTTTTGGAGAGAAAAGAAAGAAGGGATACTGGTCTGTAGTTGTTGACATCGGAGGGATCGAGTGTAGGTTTTAAACGACTCAACTTTAGTTTAATCTGTCCACAGAATATTTTGCCAGATGCGCTTTTGCTAACTTTAGACGTGCTGCAATGTTCTTTTTTAACAGCAGTGGCTTATTCCGTGTGCCTTTCCTTTCCTTCGCTTTGCAGGCTGTATCTAGTGACCTAAAGTTTAAATGCAACAATGTTTCAAACACAAGTTATTTTCAAAGAGATTGCTTATTTTTTATTTTACCATCAAAGAGATGGCTAACAAAAGCAAGTGAGCTCCAATAAAAAAACAGATGATCATTTAAACTTAACTTCTTGTTAAAAGTTATTCTTGAAAAGGGAGAAGCTGACGAATAGCAACATATTTTTCGATAAGACCTGTTGCAGCCACTGCAAACTAGCCTTCAACAATATATAGCTAGCTAGACTGTGGGAAAACGACTGCTTGCTCTTGCTCAGTGACCTGTTGTTCTTTGAGAAGGCAGAAGTTTTCATAAATGTTTTGTAAAAAGGGTCCCACCCATTCCAAGTAAAAATGTGATTGGTTGATTCCACTGCCACTCCAAAATGTTGCCTTAATACAGTTGAATGGCAGATGCCTTCTATCTAGCTTCTGATGGCCTAACCAATGGCTGACTTAGCTAGCTAGATTTATCTCCCCAGAGACCACCAAAGAAAAATCCTGATTGGATCTTTTTTTTCTCATCAGCGTTAACCCTTTCCAACAAAAATTGAATAGATTAAATCAGAACGCCATTGAAAAAAATAATGTAATTAGAATTATTATTAGAATAATTTTAAAAAATCATTAGCCTTTCTCTGAAGGTGTAGAAGGCCTTCATTGTTCCCCACTGTGTTTTGGATTAGTAATAATTAGTATAGTGTATCTATTTTCCCTAAATACAGGTGAATATATTGATAAAAGTCACCTTGTCCTAAAGAGATTTATACGGTTAACAAAATGTCATGCCAGGGAAAGCCTACACGAAACACAGTCCGTATTAAGTGTTTCTAAACTCCCCTATGGGAAAAATAAAAGGTGGGAAAACGATTGGAACCATTTCCCTGTTTGACTGCTAGTTTTAGTTATTTTGCAGTTATTTTGCAGTTATTTTGCAGACTGTAGCGGTTGTAGAAACTGTAAAAGTCATATACCACTACAGCCCAATTTTTATGAATGAACACCAAGGCAGACCGTGTCCCTTGTAGTTAGACATTGCACGTTGGTGTGTTTTATGGGTGTCCTCCTGAAGTCATAGGATGGCAGGGAAGAAGGATGTCGTGTCACATCTGTACCATTGACGCCCAATCTGACGTCTGGATGTAGATCTATCACTAGTAATTTGAGTTTGAGTGTGTCCGACTGCAAACCTCAGTGGGCTCCAAAGACCCAGCACTGGCTGATGCAACCTGATATCAAACAGTAGGTAGCATGTTGCATCCTTGCTATACAAAGCTGTTTCACTTTGTAAATCCTTACTACCGCTAAACTGGTGTTAGTTGTGCAGGGAATACCGACCCCTTGCTGTAGACTCTACCCTGAGTAAATAGATAAGATCACCCTTAGGGTCGGACACACACACACACACACACACACACACACACACACACACACACACACACAGTCAAGTCCACCACGCTTGCTTAAATTAGAAATCTAGCAATGATCAACCACAGCTCTTTTCCAGGGGCTTCTGGAAGAGAAGTGTGTCAACCAGTAAGACGAGTAAAGGACTGGCCTTGGTCAAATTACTGTATGAGACATTATGGGCCAGTTTGTGTGTGCATATTATATTAACTGGATCGTGATGGTTTGGAGTATTGTCATGAGGTCAGGGAGAGGTGCTTGTCTTTTCACACTGCTATAGGAAGTGGTGACGGCAATGAAATAAGACCAGTACACCTCAGGACACGACTCCAGGAGATATTGAACCTGTTTTAACCTGCAGCAAATGGATTCGAATGGTTTTAAGGGATCAGCCTAGGCCACTCCCCAGTACAAAATGTCATTGTTTTTGCTCTAGCTAGATACAATTTGTCATTTCCATGTATTTGTGACCTAAGTGCTCTATTCTTATTTTCATGAGTTCGCTGTAGGAACACATTGCACACAAACTTTGGCAGTTTTTCCGTGGTATAAGCACACTCGCGACATTGCTAATCAGAAGAAGGCACACTTCAGTCATTTCAAAACTTTCGCTTCCTTCTCTCTAGTCTCACCATACTTTTTAATTGACCACACTTGTATATCCTTTCGTTTCCCCCTCTCTGTCTCTTTTTTCTTCTCTCTCGCTCTCATATTTTCCTGTCTCTCACCCCGCCATTCTGTAGTTTGAGGGCTTCAATGAATCTCGGTGTGGTTTCAAAGAGCACGGTTCTGGTGTGTCATTGGCTCGTGTGCTCACAACACCCATCTTCTGGTTGGTGAGCTCTGTGGAGTTTCCCAATTACACTGTCTTTTTTTGTATTTTTTTTCCCCCCATGGAAAAAAAACCCTCACATGCCAGGAATGTGTACATTTGTCTCTGACAATTGACCTCTGTTATCGTTGCCAGCTGTGGGGCCGTATACCTCTGCTGCACTAAAGTCCCTGTGAAGCTGGGTTTTCAGAACAGGGGGGGGCTCTACCGTGTGTTTTTCAAATCACCACTTCTGCTGAGTCGTGTGTTATACATTTTTAAAAAATCCTCATGTTGACTTGATGAAAAAGTTAAATGTGTTGTGCTTTTATCATATATCCTTGGAATATCAATTCACACATCTTCTAATCCTCCCCTCCATATTAAGAACCATGTTAACATTAGAAATGTATCAAAGGGACGAAGTAATTAATCATTATCAACATGCATTATATCATAGACCGTTTTCTTCGCATGTGAATTTTCTGTTGTTGAAAAAGGAAAGGATCACATCACAGTTTCTTTGGAACACAAGAGATACTGAAAAGGGAAAGGATCACATCACAGTTTCTTTGGAACACAAGAGATACTGACATGGCATTAAGTGAAAGCAGTTGCATGACTGACTAGCCAAAGATTCATGTGTTCATAGACACACCTCCACTCACACCTGTGTCTGATGCTGCTGAGGGAGAGCCTGGACAGTCTGGTCAGTGGAGGACCATGGAGCTCTGCTGGCAGGGGCGCCCAGGGAGGATGAGGGTAGGATCCATGGAATTGACGATCGGGATGGGGTTGACGTCTCATCGGAGCCCGGCGAGGTGCCCAGTACCAGCAAGCACGGTACCAGACTCCAAGGTCCTGAGACCCAAACCGGATATCCCTTAGAGAGAGAACCGGGCTGCAAAGAGACAGCCCAGGCTCACCTGCCCAGAATGAGCAAGCAGTTGGTAATGATGAGGACCTGTGTTCTGAGTCACTGAGGGAATATCTGGACAGCAGGGCTTGAGTCTGCCCCTGAGGGGTCTACCCAGAGCTTGAGTCTGCCCCTAGGTCTGACCTGCAGTCATACCAAGCCCCTGCTCCATCTGTGTTTGTGGAGACTGAGTACCTCAGTGCATGGACAGTCAGCCAGGCCCTGCTCCTGAGAGTAAGGCTGTGGACACAGCCAGAGAACAGCCCTGTGAAAGCCGGACTTCCACAAACACCACCTAAACCCACACCATCCACTTCCACCACCACCAGCTCTCCAGAGCTGTACAGCCCAGCAAACCCCACTCAGTCCCCTGTAAAGACCTCACCTGGAGATGTGCTACTCATCACTGTGGAATGTTGTCCCATTCCCCTTCAATGGCTGTGTGAAGTTGGTGGAAACTGGAACGCGCTGTCGTACACGTCGATCCAGAGGATCCCAAACATGCTTAATGGGTGACATGTTTGGTGAGTATGCAGGCCATGGAAGAACTGTGACATTTTCAGCTTCCAGGAATTGTATACAGATCAGTGGAGGCTGCTGATCATAATAATGGCCGAAACGGAGCAAACGGAATGGCATCAAACACCTGACTTATTTGATACCATTCCACTGATTCAACCCCAGTCATTACCACGAGCCCGTTCTCCCCAATTTAGGTGCCATCAACCTCCTGTGATACAAATCCTTGCAACATGGGGCTGTGCATTATCATGCTGAAATATGAGGTGATGGCTGCAGATGAATGGCACGACAATAGGCCTCAGGATCTCGCAGATGAGCTTTCCTGAGAAGGTTTCTGACAGTTTTTTTTTTCCAGACATTTTTTGGGTGTGCAAACCCACAGTTTCATCAGTTGTCCGGGTGGCTGGTCTCAGACGATCCCGCAGCTGAAGAAGCTGGATGTGAAGTTCCTGGGCTGGTGTGGTTTCACGTGGTCTGCAGTTGTGAGGCCGGTTGGACGTACTGCCAGATTCTGTAAAACGACATTGCAGGTGGCTTATGATAAAGAAATGAACATTCAATTCTCTGGCAACAGCTCTGGTGAACATTCCTGCAGTCAGCATGCCAATTGCAAGCTCCCTTAACTTGAGACATCTATGGCATTGGGTTGTGTGACAAAACTGCACATTTTTTAGTGGTCTTTTGTCCCGCAGCACAAGGTGCACCTGTGTAATGCTCATGCTGTTTAATCAGCTTATTTATATACCACACCTGTCAGGTGGATGAATTATCTTGGCAAAGGAGAAATGTTCACTAACAGGGATCTAAACAAAATTGGAGAGAAATAAGCTTTTTGTGCGTGTTAAACATTTTCGGGATCTTTTATTTCAACTCATGAAACATGGGACTAACAGTTTACATTTAGCGTATTTATATACACTGCTCAAAAAAATAAAGGGAACACTTAAACAACACAATGTAACTCCAAGTCAATCACACTTCTGTGAAATCAAACTGCCCACTTAGGAAGCAACACTGATTGACAATACATTTCACATGCTGTTGTGCAAATGGAATAGACAAAAGGTGGAAATTATAGGCAATTAGCAAGACACCCCCAATAAAGGAGTGATTCTGCAGGTGGTGACCACAGACCACTTCTCAGTTCCTATGCTTCCTGGCTGATGTTTTGGTCACTTTTGAATGCACATCAATGCGAGCTGTTTCTGACCGTTTGAGCAGACACATGCACATGTCTCCTGGTAGCGCCTCCATGCTCTGGACACTACGCTGACAGACACAGCAAACCTTCTTGCCACAGCTCGCATTGATGTGCCATCCTGGATGAGCTGCACTACCTGAGCCACTTGTGTGGGTTGTAGACTCCGTCTCATGCTACCACTAGAGTGAGAGCACCGCCAGCATTCAAAAGTGAGCAAAACATCAGCCAGGAAGCATAGGAACTGAGAAGTGGTCTGTGGTCACCACCTGCAGAACCAGTCCTTTATTGGGGGGTGTCTTGCTAATTGCCTATAATTTCCACCTTTTGTCTATTCCATTTGCACAACAGCATGTGAAATTTATTKTCAATCAGTGTTGCTTCCTAAGTGGGCAGTTTGATTTCACAGAAGTGTGATTGACTTGGAGTTACATTGTGTTGTTTAAGTGTTCCCTTTATTTTTTTGAGCAGTGTATATAAATACGCTAAATGTAAACTGTTAGTCCCATGTTTCATGAGTTGAAATAAAAGATCCCGAAAATGTTTAATGTTTAAGTGTTCCCTTTATTTTTTTGAGCAGTGTATGTTTTTGTACAGTATTTATTCTAACCTGGGCATCTTTTAGGCCTTAGCCCAATCTGGTGACTAGATGGGGAATTGCAGCATGATTTTTCAAGTGCCTTTAATTTAGCTTGTGGCATATATATCACCCCTTCTTAGAAGTTCTAGAATTTCTAATATCACAGTTCTTTTTATTGATGGTGTAGATTCACTCACTCCCTATTGCCTTCTGCACTTGGCATAGTGTGATCATTCGAATAGCTTTCTGATAAGTGATGAATGAAACAATTAATGCGTTTCAGAGGGTGTGTCTTTACGTGACAGTATTTGTGAAAGCCCCTTGCACATGTTTGACCGTTGAGTCACAAAAATCCCACATTACATCTAGAGTTGAATTAATGTTTCTGTGTTCTGCAGTCTCAGCGTGTGAATGGCCGGTCGCTGTGGTTACCTGCGCAAGAAGCATTCCCTGCTGGTGTCCGTCCCTCCTCACGTCCCTCAGAATCCTAATGCCATCCCCCCACGCCCGTCTCAGGACTCTGAGTCACACACACTGAGTTGGTCATAGGTCACAGGTCACGCCTCAGACTAGGAGATCGCATAATGTAGATGCACACCACATAGCATGGTCACATGGACAGAGATTACCACAGCTGTCACTCAAACCGGTATATACACACACACGTCTGAATCTATCCCTTTTGTCTGATATGCATTTTGTTTGACTTTGATATGGAAGGTGGTTGTATGGACATCATTACATGAGACATCATTACAGCCATCACTACATGAGTGTGACAACAGCAGCCTGTGTGTCTGGCTCTGTTTGTGTCTCCCAGTGTTGCAAGCCTTGGCAGAGGGCATGTCCAGGACAGGAGGAGTACTGAAGGCTGTGCTGACTGTAGAGCAGGGCGGATAGACAGCAGGGGGCAGTGGTGCTCTGGGGAGCTGCATTGACCTGGCTGCAATGCATCCGCATCAACAGGAACAAAAGCAAAGTCAGGACAAGTAAGAATGAGTAACAGGGATTTTTACGGTAACATTGTTAAACATTTAGCAAAGTGCTAGCAATCGTTCTACTTGTATGCATTACATAATCCAACTAGCTATTTAACTATTTAGATAGCTGCCTCCCCCTGCTCCTGTGCAGATGCTGTGTGGGAGTTCAGGGTCCTGCTGGTGAGGGAGAGTATGAGGTCTGCTGGAGCTGTACTCCACCCCCCTGGGGCTCCTGTGCCAAACATAGCAGCACCAGCCTGGAGATAGACCTTAACACTCTTGTCCCAGAAGTACACGGGTGAGCAGCTACAACAGGTTTTGTTTGCCAAACGGTGGGTTGGGGCCTACTCGTGTGACTCATGGCCGTTGCAATTCCTACATGAGTGGGCTGTGGCCAGAAACATTACTTTATTTGGAGGGTCACAGGAAAATACAATGGGATCAAAATCAAATGTTACTTAGCAGATGCGAAATGCTTGTATGTTTTTGGTTGGGCAAGGCACAAAAATGTTTGCCTGACGACTCATCCTGAATTTAATTCTGCTGCTCTATCAGTCGCTGCATACAGTGTATTTGAAAAATATTCAGACCCCTTTACTTTTTCCACATTTTATGTTGCAGTCTTATTCTAAAATGGATAAAATAAAATAAAAATCCTCATCAATTTACAGACAATACCCCATAATGACAAAACATAATAATTTTCTAGGGGGATGAAGATATTAAAAATAAAAAATAAATGTTTCTCAGGTGCATCCTGCTTCTATGAATCAACCTTGAGATGTTTCTACAACTTGATTGGAATCCACCTGTGGTAAATTGAATTGATTGGACATGATTTGGAAAGGTACACACCTGTCTATATAAGGTCCCACAGTGCATGTCAGAACAAAAACCAAGCCATGAGGTCGACGGAATTGTCCGTAGAGCTCCGAGACAGGAATGTGTCAAGGCACAGATCTGGGTAAGGGTACCAAAACATTTCTGCAGCATTGAAGGTCCCCAAGAACACAGTGGCCTCCATCATTCTTAATGGGAGACGTTTGGAACCACCAAGACTCTTCCTAGAGCTGGCCGCCCGGCCAAACTGTGCAATCGGTGGTCACTCTGACAGAGCTCTAGAGTTCCTCTGTGGAGATGGGAGAACCTTCCAGAAGGACAACCATCTCTGCAGCACTCCACCAATTAGGCTTTTATGGTAGAGTGGCCAGACGGAGGCCACTTCTCAGTAAAAGGCACATGACAGCCCGCTTGGAGTTAACTCTCAGACCATGAGAAACAAGATTCTCTGGTCTGATGAAACCAAGATGGAACTCTTTGGCCTGAATGCCAAGCGTCACGTCTGGAGGAAACCTGGCACCATCCCTACAGTGAGGCATGGTGGTGGCAGCATCATGCTATGGGGATGTTTTTCAGTGACAAGGACTGGGAGAGCAGTCAGGATCGAGGGGAAAGCTTAATGGAGCAAAGTACAGAGAGATCCTTGATGAAAACCTGCTCCAGTGCACTCCGCCCTAGTCTGAGGTCCTAAGGACCCTTAAGCACGCAGCCAAGAAAACGCAGGAGTGGCTTTGGGACAAGAACCCGGCCTTGAACCCGATCGAACATCTCTGGAGAGACCTGAAAATAGCCTGACAGGTGTGACAAGCTTGTAGCGTCATACCCAAGAAGACACAAGGCTGTAATCGCTGCCAAAGGTTGCGTCAACAAAGTACAGAGTAAAGGGTCTGAATAAATGTGATATTTCAGTTTTTTTAGCAAACATTTTTWWWWAAACWAAAAAAAAACAGGGGGTAAAATAAAAAATAAATAAATAAAAAGATCTGTGACTGTGATGAATGTTCAGGCACAATCCCAGAAAGTACTAGTCTGATATGTACAATTTACTTTATTTTTGTATGAATTGGTTGAAATATTAATAACTCATGTGAAATACAAAGTTATTTTCAGTGGACAAATTTTGCAGTATAGTGCCGTAGCATTATTTATTTTTTTGTCATATCAACATTTATTACAGAAACATACAAGCATCAATACGTTCTTCCTTGCACCTCTTGATTGCAAGCCACGTCATTTTATAGCTTTTTAAATGAAGGCGGGAATTTGTAGGCAAGTCACTTCCCTTCATGTATWTAACCACTTAGTTGCTAATGCTATGTATTGGTTATTGAGAGGCTTTGACACCACCGTTCGGCCATATTGGCACTACCCAGTAGGAGCAGTCCTCTATAGGAATGAATGGAATTCTACAGTATTTAAATTAAATGTTTCAAAGACAAAATTACATGGATTTAAGTGTTTTGTTGTAATGGGGAAAGTAACCTTTTAGTAATCTAAAAAATTATACTTTAAGGATAAAAAAAAAAAAATGTTTAGCTCACATAATGTAATTTAAAAGTATGCATTAAGGTGTTTGTAATGTAATAAATGTGGCAAAAACGAATGTAGACATCAATAATAGCGTTTCTATAGCTTCCAAAATATGTTTTAAAATGGTGGGGCTGCCAAGATGTAGTCACAGTGGGCTCAACACAGTGCCCCCTATTAGTCATCCAGTGTATATATAAATGATTTGGTCACTTCCCACAACCAATCGGTAGCTCGAGTTTGACACGTGTCTGCGGAATTCCCCCAACACTCCGGGGCTTTCCAGCTGACTGATAGACGGTATGCGATCAGGCGATCATAACAGTCTAACTAACCAGATAGATTGGATACAATCAACGGTTGACTCGATGGAGAAATACATGGAACAGAAATGCATGGAGCAAATCCCGGATTTCAGCTGACACTGAAGTGAACACTGTGTGCAGTGTGCTTTTGAGGTACGCGGTGACATTTCACAATCGGTTTGATCGACTACTACTACAGCAGTTGTGCTGTATTGTTCATTGCGTAGAGGTGGAATCAAGTTCAAGGAGTTCAAAGGTACGGAATTGCATAAACAGTTATTGTCTGTTTCAAAATGCAGTTTGATGTGTGTTGTGGTGTATGTAGCCTATTGTAGTCCGTTCCCTGCTACAGGTTTATAATTATATAACGTTACATTAAAACCAGTAGATAGTGATAGCTTATAACATGCAAGGGTAATGGGGCAATTCCATGGTAACAGTGATGCGGAGACACTTTTTTTCACTTAAATGTATGTCAAATTAAAAACCAATGATTGCAAAGTTAAACAAACAATACAACTTTATGCACAAGGACTACTTCTAACAATGTCCACTGAACATTTTACAAAAACACGTACACGAATAACAGTGCAGGGCAGATGCGAAGTTACGTAATAGAATGACGGCACAAACCGTAATTCTGTTACCCAACTTTGCATCTGCACTGTTATTCAAGTAAATATATTTTAAAGTGAAAAATCAGGGAGCCCCAGTAACACTCTATTGTGGAATTTCCCAAATCCATGACAGTTGTCACTCTCTTAAACTCATTTGACAAGAAGCCTATCTTGCTGGAAAGTTGTGGCTATTGTATAAATTATGGTTAATGATACAACTTTAATGGCCTAATATAGACTTTGCTTCCAACTGCTTGTCTGTGATTTGCATTCTAATTTGTTCAGGATTGTTTCATGGGGAAAAGTGGGTTGTGGGTTTGTCCCCATCTCAGCAAGCAGCAGCCTGGAAATTCTGCTATTAGTCTGTACCATTTGGATATGAGCACACACACACTTGCTGTGCAGTTAGCTACTAGTGGAGGTTGTAGTGGCAGACAGTGGGATGATGTTAAACCCACAGGAAATACCCAAATGCACTAATAACAGCAGGTTCATTTTATTGCAGGGAGGTGACAGTGAGCCTGAAATATCATCATCTATGATCCACTGATGGGCATCATGTCTGGAGCACTGAGGTATGTACAGCTGCTGTGATTGTTGTGCTGCTTTTGTTGGTCTCTACAGTCTTTGACAGCTGATTGTTCTCTCCAGTTGATTGGGGTCATTTTTGAACAGACTGGGACTATGGGTCCAGTTCAAGGACCTGAGGTCTGTTTTTAAAGGAATCGACCGTAAATGGTCGTACATGTTTTGGTGTAAAATTTAAGTCACACACAAATACAATTGACTGTTTGGCTAATTCTGCTGTTCTCTGGCTTTGATAGCTGAGGTGGAGTAGTTCTAGCCCTATCCAACGTATTTAGAGTTAAATGGTGGCGATATTCAGCTTTCTGCTGCTGCGGTGGTGTTTGCCAACTTTTATCTAGTTGTCTTTGCCGTATTAATCTGGTCATGCATAATTGCACATTCTTGAGTCTTCTGATATACCCGCACGTCGTTCTCTTATGCCACTCGGAATGTAAGGGCTCGGTTCTGTTTAGTGTCGTCACGATACCTCTATTGCGATACTACAATAGCAGATTTTCCTTGACGAAAACACAAAGCAGATTTCACTCTATGGTCCTTTTTTAAAACCTACTTTTGCTAAATAAACAATTGACTCTGGGTGACAACCATAAGGCAGTTTTTAGGACTGTTTTAGGACAAAATTAGAACCGTTAGCCTCAAGAAATTAAGTCTGCTTCATGTTTTTGTTTCCTTTCCTTCCTTTCTTATCGCAATACTGGTATTGTGACAACCACAGTTTCTGTTACAGATGACAGATGTCACTGCTGGCATTGATCAAACCTCCGATTTACTGTCAATTCATCATCATGACACTCTGACAGTTTGGGTGACAATGTTACACATTTCATATATACCTACAACATGAACATGGCCCAGTCAGTGGAAGCAACTGACAAAAAATGTAGAACCTGACGAGCACAGGAGATGCAGGTACATTATTCTAGAATAGGGCCCTTTGTTGGCAGGGATTTTCCCTATTGTTCAGAGTCGGAAGACTGTTTCAGGCAGTCATTTAGCAGATGCTCTTATCCAGAGCGACCCTCAGTTAACATCAGTTTAAGTCAGGACTTTTATCCAAGTAGCCTTATTCTACAGTACTTAAGTTCAGTAAGAATGTTTTGAAAACTTTTCTCTGTGCTTGCGAGTCAATTTAGAATGGTAGCTGCTGAAGGAAAAACCTTAAGAAAAGGGGTAAAGGCTGAAGGTTGGATGTTATCCGAAAGAAAGAGGGAAAGAGACAAATATAGAGGCTGAGGACTTTTTATTTTAAAAAAACATCAAGCTTTTGTATCTGGTGTAGTGCATTAATCTGACATCCGTGGCAGCACTGAGCTGGTATTCTGGGGGCTTTCCTCTGTTTTTTTTCCCTGCTCAACTTCCTTGAAGTGATGGTAGAGGGGAGGGGAAAGAAAAGAATAGAACACTACAACACCCTTCCTTGTTCACTTACTGTAGAGTATGAGAAAGTGAAACCACAATGTTCGAGTCCAGTGTATGGGATTGAACGTTTATCTTTGTTTGGTTGTTGGTTCTTTTTTTTTCAATTTTTTTTTGGTTTTGAGTCGTTGAGTGGGGGGGGGGAAGAGGGAAATTACACTGAGTCAAGTGAGCATTGAGTAGTACTGAAGTAAACAGCTTCCTGTCTATGTGTTACGTCTCTACAGTACATAACTGACAGGTCGGGAGACTAGTTGTTCATGAACAGAAAGGAGGAAACTTTTGGCAAGCCAGTACGTTTGGTCATTTTGTATTCCTCGCTTTTCAGAATGGATGAAGCTCAGTACGGCATGAAAATGATTGAAAACGAGGTAAGACCTACAGTATATTGACATGTTTTTGCTGCGTTAGTGTCTCATTTTTTTCTTCTATTATGTTAGCGTTAAAGAAAGTAATGAAGCGGTAATAACAACACGTGTGATCTCCCCAGCTGATGATGAATTTGTCCTATGAGTTCATGCCCCCTGTGGATGTCAAGATCGAGCCCTATGTACCGGAGACCGGTGGGTTTCAACTTTCTACCCTACGTACACATGGTAATACACATGGTAATACACATGGTAATACACATACTCGAGTTGTAGTGATGTCATTTGATGTGGCTATGGTACTGTGCACTCAAGTGGAAGTGATCTCACCACACATTTTTGATATGGCTTTCAGAACTGTGCACACATGTTGTGCATGGTTGTGATGTCGTACACATTTTAAACTTTTTATTTTTTACACTATGTAATGCATGTGTTGTCTGTGTATTTTTGTTCTGTGGGTTCTCTGCCCTGGTTTATTTGAAGGGCTTGGATGTGAACCTCTATGTAGCCATCCCCTTCCAGTGACAGTGACCCTGTGTGTTTCTTTGTCACAGCTCATGGACCCTACATTCAGATCATCGAGGAGCCCAAACAGGTGAGCTCAGAGTTGCTCTAAACAGTGGAATGATGTCGTCGTTTCTGTTCACATAGGTGCATAAGACTGAACAGAAGTCTTATGCACTTACATTTACATAATCAGGTTGATTCACATCCAACAATTTTTCTATCGGTACGTTAGATCTAAATCAACTCTCCCAGAGAAGATTACCCTTTGAACTAGACTGGAATGTACAAATATAAATAACCCCTACTCCGGTCTTTAATGGCGTTAGAATATGACGGTGTGTTGGAAAGTCCAGGATTTATAAAGTTACAGTAAGTTGCTGTCACTGCTGCTGGGGATTATCCCTTGACTTCCTTGTCCCCCTGTGTCTGCAGAGAGGCTTCAGATTCCGCTATGAGTGTGAGGGTCCGTCCCACGGTGGGCTCCCAGGGGCCTCAAGCGAGAGGAACAGGAGGACCTATCCAACTGTCAAGGTCAGTTACTGCACTGTAGTACACACGGTTGGGTACTTGGCTGTCTTTTTTAGCTTCACTGGCTCAGGCCTGCTTTGGTTCAAGGGAGTTGAGATGCCTTGCTTTCAGCCCAATAAGCTTTCGAAAGTGTATATGTGATATGTCGACATGCTAGGATTATTTGAGACGCGTGTTATGAATTAAAAACAATTGTTTTCGTGTCATAGAGTATTGAGAGAAAGTCTGTCATTACAGAGCATGGACATGCTTCTCTTTAAATATAGTCTAACTCCCCCTTTCTCTCTCTTCTCCCCCCCCCAGGTGTCTAACTATGTGGGGATTGCCAGGGTGGAGGTGCAGCTGGTGACCCACTCAGACCCCCCCCAGGTCCACGCTCACAGTCTGGTGGGGAGGCAGTGCTGCACGGAGAGTGGCATATGCAGTATGGATGTGGGCCCAAACGACCTCACAGCGCAGTGAGTACTGATGGGTTGTCTAGCATTGTCATATCTTATTGTGTTGAGACCGTAGTAGCAGTGGTAATAATAACAAGCTAGATGTGTACCACTTGGATTCATTTAACATAGTCTGTGAATGGACTATGTGTACAATAGCTGCAACATGACTGGGGAATGTCAACATCTCTCTTAACTTCCCGTTTCTATCTCTCTCTCTCTGTAGGTTCAGTAACCTGGGCATCCTTCATGTCACTAAGAGAGGGGTGGGGGAAGTGTTGTGCAAGAGACTGAGAGATGAGAAGAGGAGGCAAGGGGGGCAGCACTATCATTTTACTGGTAAGAGCCTGAAACCCTATGTAACTGGGTTTTTTTTTTAAATGAGGAAATCTAAGGAATCCGAACTTGAGATATACAATGTGCAACCAACATATTTGTGCAAATCTTAATGCATGACTTACACACACAAATACATTTCTTTGTGAAAACTGCGACAAACACGCCCTCTCTCTGTCTACCTCACACAGATGCAGAGGAACAAGCCATAGGGAGAGTTGCCAAGGAGCTTGGGAAGGTCATGGACCTGAACATAGTGAGGTTAAAGTTCACGGCCTACCTCCAGGACAGTAACGGCGGGTTCTCTAGGGCCCTGAAGCCGGTGGTCTCCAACCCCATCTATGACAGCAGTGAGTACAGCCCCCTTCACCTCAGTGTCCTTCAATCTTGGTCCTGGGTGTGTGCAGGCTTTTGTCCCAGTCCAGCACTAATCCATATTATTCAACTAAGAACGTTCTATGTGAATACCCAATACCCACCCGSGGGTATTTTTATTTCAAGTTATCAGTAATTAACTTGATGTTTTCTCTGCTCAGAGTCACCCAATGCSTCGAACCTGAAGATCTCCCGTATGGATAAGACCAGTGGGTCTGTGCTGGGAGGAGATGAGATCTTCCTACTGTGTGACAAAGTACAGAAAGGTGAAGGACCAACTCCTAGCTACATGGGGGCCGATTCACCCCGCACTGGTTTTCACAATAGTTTGTGTGGGAAACAATTTCCCTCTTATCATATTTTGGTGTACTTTCCAGATGACATTGAGATCCGCTTTTATGAAGAGGATGATGGAAGCTGGGAGGCCTTTGGTGATTTCTCTCCAACGGATGTTCACAAGCAGGTACGGAGTCTTTACTCAGACGTGTGTGTGTCGGGGACGATTTAAGTATTTGGAAACAGTTGACGTCGCAGCATGTGTCACCCTACTCATACCTCTCTCGTTGATGTCACTGCGCGTGCTCCCCGCCTGTGCAGTACGCCATCGTGTTTAAGACGCCGCCGTACCACAGCACCGAGATCGAGCGTCAAGTCACTGTGTTCCTCCAGTTGAAAAGGAAGAAAGGTGGAGACTGCAGCGACCCCAAGCAGTTTACCTACGTTCCCCGAGTTCAAGGTGAGTTAGTCYGCTACTCACAATCCCTTCTGGAAGGGAGAAGGATGACGAAATGCAGAGCCAGAGACCCCGTTGGATTGAATCAAACCCTTTAAACTCTTTCTCTTCCCCTCTCCCTCTTCTCCCTCTCCTTTCTCTCCTCTGTGTGTGTGTAACCTAGATAAAGAGGAGGTGCAGCGTAAAAAGCAGAAGCCCTTCTCCTATAATGACCAATGGAGAGGGGCTGGGGGTGCAGGGAGAGGGGCCGGAGGATTCGGAGGAGGAGGAGGTGGTGGCGGTGAGGAACCTGGATGTACATACTTGAACTCCTGTTTCTGTCGGCCCCTTCGTCTCATTGCTATTAGATGAAACGCTGGCCCCATCCGTTAAACCTTGTGATGACTATGTCATCAGCACTCAATCGTTTCTTTCTCATCCACAGGCTTCCAGTTTAACCAGCAGATGAATGGATCGGGGTGGATGGAGGGTGGATTCTCTGGTTTTGGGGGCGGTGGAGCCCAGATGTCAGGCGCCACTGCCCAGGCTGAGGGGACCCAGCAGCAGCAGGCAGGAGGGACGGCCGGACAGACGCCAGGACAGACGCCAGGACAGACRGCCTCACCACTACAACAGCAGCTCTTCCAGATTGGTAAGCCACATTTAGAGCAGTGCTGGGGCAGGGGGAAACTACAGCTAGCTAGCTGTTGGCGAAATAGTCATTTAGAGTTGTGTTGTGCTAATGAGACGATCCTGTTTTCAGCTGCCACTCTCCAGAGCAGGGCCACTCGGATGAGCAAGCAGACAGCTGGGGCTCTACTACAGTACTGCACCACTGGGGACGTCCGTGTCCTTCTGGCAATGCAGAGACACCTATGTGGGGTCCAGGATAAAAACGGAGACACGTGAGTCTAACTCTGCCTTCACAGTAAACCTTTTGTTTTTAAAGATTTGAGTTGAATGTCTGCCTCCATTACAGAGTTTGCTGTGCCTCACTCGTGTGTTTGGTCTCCCCACAGTCCTTTGCACCTGGCCATCATTCACCAGCAGTCAGCTGTGACCCAGCAGCTGGTTCAGACACTCCTCACCATCCAGCAACACAATGTCCTCAACAAGCTCAACCACCTCGGCCAGGTACTCATCCTTCTTCCACTCACACCTGGACAAGACCGCTAGCTGTTCAGTGTCGACCTGATAATTCCCAACGTGCCCTTGTCTTCCCTCCTGACTGTGTCCGCCATATATCTCTCTCTCTCTCTGAAGACTCCTCTCCATCTAGCGGTGATCACCAGGCAGGTTAAGGTGGTGGATGTTCTCCTCCGGGCCGGCGCAGACCCCACCCTGCTGGACCGGGACGGCCGGACCGCCCTGCACCTGGCAGCGCTGGCCGGGGACGACGTCACCCTCCGGATCCTGCTGGGGCACCTAGGAGAACGCTACCTCCACCTGGTCAACATGGCCGACTATCATGGTGATTTGGGATGGTGGAAAGAAGGGCTTTATTCCGCTTATGAGACTTTCACATGATAACTGGCCAGTCTGATTTTTAACCCTATGTGAATTACCAATCAASCAATGGTGTGTAAGGCAATTTATGGTTGCTGCTTAGTCTCAGTAGTAATAAACTCAGCTGTCGTATTTCTGTTCATTTAAGGCCGGGATTCAATCCAATCCGCATTAGATCTCCGTTATAACGCACTTAGCATTTTAAAGGTAATTTCCGATTGAGCCGACGTGTGCAGGAACAATGCCTTTTTAAAAGACGCATAGTCTACAAGCGAGGTTGGATTGAATCCCGGCCTTAAGTTAGTGCTCAGCTGTAGTTTTTCTATGTGTTTATTGCTGTAGTACATTGTCTTAATCTCTCTCATTCCCTCTCTCAGGTCTCCATCCTCTCCACCTGGCTGTTCGTAAGGGAGGAGAGCGCTGTCTGCGTCTGCTGGTGGAAGGCGGGGCTAAGATCAACGCCCCGGAGCAGAAGAGTGGATGCTCCGCCCTCCACCTGGCTGTTAGAGAGAACTTCTTCAAAGTGGCCTGCACTCTCATCACAGAGGTACCCGTCTTGACACACACCTTATATATATATATATATATAAACTGTGCTACTCATACTATTCTTACTCCGACTCTGTTATCTAACCTGGCACGTCCCCTCCTGTCCTACAGCTGAAAGCAGATGTAAACATGTGTACGTTTGGAGGGAACACTCCTCTCCATCTGGCCGCCAGTCGCAGCTCCCCCCCCCTCTGCTCCATGCTCATTGCTGCAGGTGAGATGCATGCATACCCGCTGCTAACCATCCAATGCGTGTCATGTTTTTATCTCAGTCCGTTAGAAAAGGGGCTACAGTGAAGTCAAGATTCAAGTGCGTGAGCAGTAATTTGTGGATCGGCGGGGTATTTAATTTTTTTTGTTTTGGAAAAGCGTCTAAGTGAACAGAACGCTGACGACTTTCCGCTCTCTCCTCAGGAGCCGACAAGAATCTGGAGAACGACGAGCCGCTCTTCTTCAGCTCCTCCTCGTCAGATGAGGAGCAGGAGGATGGACCAGTAAGAGATTTCAGAGAGTCGGCGATCCAACAGCTACCGAACACACCACCACTTTCAGAGGGAGAACAAGTCAACCCTCGTAAGAGATCAGCAACAGGACATACGCCCTTTGACCTGGCTAAATGTCATAAGGTGAGATTTGATTTAGTCTTATCAACCCTACGTTTGTCGGAAAARGTGATTTCAAAACAGTACTTGTGGTGTGGATAGAGAGGCTGAGTACTTTTGCCATTGCGCTTACATAAAGCTTCCCTTGCTACAGGTGAGAAATCTTCTAGACACCAGACAGAGTCCCAAGCCCAGTCAACAATCAAGTAAAAAGCCTAAACCGAGCAGCACGGAAGGTAAGAACTTTCATGTCACCATTTTGACTCTGAACATTTACCTGTGGTCTGTCTAGTAATCTAACTGCTGTTCCCATTCTCCTCAGCAGAAAGAGGGCAGCTAGACAGTGAGACGCTAAGTAAGCTGTGTGAGCTCCTCAGTCTGAACAATGTGCCCTGGAGACAGCTGGCAGAGAAACTCAACATGCTCTCACTGGCACACCTATATCAGGAGAGTCCCTTGCCCTGTCACAACTTGCTGGAGAATTACCAGGTGAGCAAAGGGGGCTTTTTAGGCACGTGTGTCTGCGTGCATGCACGTGTCAGTCTAGTTAGGGGTAAGTATGCATTAATTAAGGGCTTAATTCAGTCCATATCGCCGAAGTTCAGCACTGTAGCGCACTTGAAAGGTCATTTCTGATTGAGCCGACATGCACGGCGTTTACCGCGAATGCAGTTTCCGAACGTTGGAACACTGCATTTACGTTTAAATCTCGCTGTAGCGCTGAACTTCAGTGATATGGATTGAATCGAGCCCCGAGTATGCTGTTTTAGAATGGCAAGACTGTGTTTGATGAGTATTTGACTAATAGTGCCCAAGTGGGCGAGCTGACAGTATCTCTCTGTGTGTGTAGTTGGGTGGCGGTCCAGTGGAAGGGCTGGTGGAAGCTCTACAGTCTCTGGGTCTGACTGAAGGAGTGAGACTACTGAGACAGGCTGAGCTGAGAGAGGACAAACAAAACACAGGTACTGAACTCATCCTACATTGCTGAACCACTAATATAGTCATAAACATTATCTCTCTACCATACACTTGACATTGCAAATACATACTGTATGTAGTTCCTTTCCAAAAACAWAATTGTATTCTAATTGACTGTTTATGCCTTATAAAAATAAGACCAAATAACCATTATCTCTGCTAATCAGATCAGACGGTGGACAGTGGCTTTGCTAGTCAGCCAATGGAGGAGGAGATGGAGGAGCCAGCCTTGGCCAACCAGTGAGCAGCAGGAAGGGTGAGGGGTAAGACCCTTGTGTGAGGGAGGTTTCACCCCAACGTTTCATCATGGAGATATGACTAACTCTGTTCAGCACGCACATTGTGAATCTGATGTCATACCCAAGCCTCTACTGATGAATGCAGAATTCTCTCTGCCATGACTGACAGTCAACCAGTTTGAATTTTCCTGAAGAGCTGAAGGGAAGAAAATCTCAATGTACAATTTTATGTGGCGTCATATCTTGTTCCGTTATTTCTGATGGTAAGTGACTGAAAGGCAATTTTTTTTTTATGGTCCATTTGTGCCTTCCAAAAAGTCCCAGTATGAATTATCAATTTAAACACATATTTATTGGCTGACAATATCTTACTAATACTGTGTATTCATTTGGTTTAACATTCAACCACATATAATTATACAGCCTTATTTCAAATGTGGAAGGTTTGCTATGTAACGTTTTGAAAACTTGTCTGTTGAATTAAATTAAATTTTTTCTGACAAACGGATCTTTTCAAAATGTTTATTTTTGTCCTCTGCCCCAAACATACAAACCATTTAGTATATTTCACAGAGAGCAAAATCTTAATGTGTTATTGACAATATGTACAGCTAATGGGAAATTAAATAAGTTGCATTCAGATGCAGCGTCTATGGGGTCCAGTAAAAACCTCTACATGAAGCAGTATACTATATATCTTTTGTTGACAATGACAAATACTCAAGACCAAGTTGACTGATAAGCAGAAAAGAAATAGGGACTACTGTTGAAGTAGAATATCTAAGCCAAAGTGTAAAAAGATGTGACACACAACCCCTGTTTTTATATCACAGAAGCCCCACTCTGGCTTGTAATTCTGTCTATCCATGGTCTCTCACCATACCACCTCACATATTTACACTGGGGGAAAGAGACACACCCAAAAGTGATTGTGATATTCTGCACATATCATGCCTTACCCTGTCATGGTCCCTGTAGAATTACACAGACAGCCAACTGAGCTTGAACCGTGTCCTCTGAGCAACAAGACTGTTAGCCCGCTGAGCTAAAGCCTAGATAATAGTTTGAGGCAAACGTATGTTCTTCAGGTTTGAAGCAAGGGCACTCATCAGTTACACTAACACATTTCTGCCATTTTGTGGTTTTATTCAAACAGCCGTATGTGCGGATGCCTAACTCAACAACATAATCATCTCATTCTGATTGCAGTGGGGGTCCTCACGCACGGAATCATGTTTCACATCACCGTGGTCAAATTTTAACATTGGGGGGAAGCGGTGATCACTGTGGGTCTATGATGACACCCAGATAACTATCACGCACTCCTGTTACTCATACAGTACAACCTGCGGCCATTGTTTCCCATTGGAACAGAAAGCTCTGGTGACATCACTGCCCTGGTTCA
This sequence comes from Salvelinus sp. IW2-2015, assembly GCF_002910315.2. Taxonomy (NCBI): domain Eukaryota; kingdom Metazoa; phylum Chordata; class Actinopteri; order Salmoniformes; family Salmonidae; genus Salvelinus; species Salvelinus sp. IW2-2015. The sequence continues at coordinate 32,785,360 of NC_036858.1, read as the reverse complement.
CAGACCACACTGCCAGCCTGAGAAGAAAATGGCTATGCCTCGGCATGACATTCTATATACACAGTGAGCTCAAAGTATCGGGACAGTGAGAATTTGTTGTTTCGGTTCTCGACTCAAGCACTTTGGATTTGAAATGATACAATGACTGAGGTTAAAGTGCAGTCAGTCCGCTTTAATTTGAGGGTATTTTCATCCATATCGGGTGAACCATTTAGAAATTACAGCACTTTTTGTACATAGTCCAAAAGTATTGGGACAAATTCACTTGTGTATTAAAGATTGTGCCCAAAAGAAATGAATGGTAAATGAGGTGTAATTTGAGTCACTTATTGTAAATAAGAATATAATCTTTCTAAACACTTACGTGGATGCTACCATAATTACGGAAAGTCCTGAATGAATCGTGAATAATGAGTGAGAAAGTTTGACACACATATATCACCAAGACATGCTAACCTCCCCTGTTATTGTAATGGTTTGAKGTTAGCATGTCTTGGGGGTATGATACTGTATTTGTGTTTGATGCCGTCATTGTGTGCTATGAATATGGGACCAAATACTTAACTTTGACACCCAGATAACTACTACTTTGAAAGACTAGAACGTCCCTAAACTTTTGGTCCCCTACAATGGGGAGGACTATGTAAAAAAATGTTTTTTAAAGTGCTGTAATTTCTAAACGGTTCACCCGAAATGGTTGAAATTACCCTCAAATTAAAGCTGACAGTCAGCACTTTAACCTCATAGTCATTGTATCATGTCAAATCCATAGTGCTTGAGTACAGAGCCAAGAAATTCACTGTCCCAATACTTTGAGCTCACTGTATTTACACATGTTACATTATTTTATGCGTATACACCGAGTGTACAAAACATTAGGAACACCTCTTTCCATGACAGACTGACCAGGTGAAAGCTATGATCCCTTATTGATGTCACTTGTTAAATACACTTCAATCAGTGTAGATGAAGGGGTGGAGACAGGTTAAAAGATTTTTAAGCCTGGGGACAATTGAGACATGGATTGTGTATGTGTGCTATTCAGAGGGTGAATGGGCAAGAGAAAATATTGAAATTCCTTTGAACGGGGTATGGTAGTATGTGACAGGTGCACCGGTTTGTGTCAAGAACTGCAAAGCTGCTGGGTTTTTAACACTCAACCGTGAACATCAAGCCAACTTGACAACTGTGGGAAGCATTGGGGTCATCATGGGCCAGCATCCCTGTGGAATGCTTTCGACACCTTGCTTGTGGAGTCCATGCCCCGACGAATTGAGGCTGTTCTGAGGGCAAAAGCCGGTGCAACTCAATATTAGGAAGGTGTTCCTAATGTTTTGTCCACTCAGTGTATACTAGATTGGGTGTGGCAGGCAGTGCCTTATTTTCTTTCCCATTACAATTCACGATACTGAATTTAAATCAATTCATCATCAATTATCTGATGAGTTGTTCCTGTGGAGACATTTAACCTACAGCTGAGATGTACTGTAAACTAAGCCTTCTGTCACGTTTCCTTTTTTTTAACAGTTATACAAATGAAAAACACCATGTGAATCACGTAAGAAAAAAAAGGGGKGGGAATCGTCTTTTGATACCATAGCGAAGCATGTCCTCTTGAGTGAGTCTTCCATCTCCTCGTATGCATGCAGTCCTCCTACTCTTTAAGTTCATGAAACTGATAGACAGCCAGCCTTATGTGATCAACCTACTTCATCAACCCATTAGTATGACAAAACACTCAAGGATTAGTGGCGGTGCCATAGCTGATGTGTGTAAATGTCCTTAGAAATAATAATGAGATCCAGCAGATYTTCACAGTAGAAGGGCCTGGCTCTGGGCCAGTTCAGTTTGCCACAATAAAAGTCCTTAGAGTAACAAAATCATAGCAAAGACTTTAGATTTTTTTGTTGTTGTATGTGCATGCAGCATCATAAATTATGTCCAGTAACCTGCTGTATTCTTTCCAATTGATCATGTCTCTCGTGAARAGCCCAGCGTTCGTCCAGTTTCCTCCAAATGCATTGTGGTTGGGTTGAGTTTCTGGCACTCTGGTCGGACGGAATGATCCCGGGCTCCGTTTCGTCTCCATGGTAACAGTCAGATGAGCCGATGCAGCCACGTCTCTGTCCATCCTAGCTGGTCGGCACGGCAACTCACTTTACACGTGGAGGAGGTGGGCTGTGTGCAGTAATCACATAGATGTAATTTATGGAGATAGTGAACTCTCGTGGGAGGAAAATAACCTACGACTCTCAACATAAATCAGATCTAATGTCATCTTTAGATCTCTGTCAACAACAATTGGTTCAAAAAGCACGTTCAAATAAAATAAATGTGGATATGACCCAGAATTTAGGACCACACAGAAGTTAGTCATGTGTATAGTAAAATGAAGGACTGAGTGCTCTGGAGCATCCAGTGCCTGTGGTTTCTCGGGATAGAAGCATGCAACAGGTCTATCCCCCATCATCTTCCTCCTCCATCTCATTTTCCAGTCACACCAGTGGTCCCTGTCTATCGATCCAACACAGATAATCCAATTGTTTAAACCATCGTGTCCACCGCAACACCCTCCAGGGTCCATCTCACTGTTTGACAGCCTTTCCTGTAGCTGTTTCTCTGGGGCTTAGAGCGCTTCGTCTTGCTGCTCCCCCTGGTGCTGGAACTACTGCTGCTGCCCCCCCCTCTTGGCACTGCTGGCCTGGCTGCTGCTGCTGTGTTCCTCCCGCAGAGTGGGGCTGGAGTGGGCCCTCTGGAGACCCCCGTCGTCAAAGAGACGCGACTCGAACAGAGACAGGTCCTCTTCCCCACTCCGGATCTTAGCCCTCAGTAGCATGGCGTACGTACCGTAGCGAGTTTTCTGGATCAGAGAGAGAAAGAGTACTTGATGTCAAACAGGATTCTCCATAGCTGATATCAGAGCCAGTTTGGCAATAGAGCTTGGCAATCGGTCCTGGACTCTGGCACCAATCTAAATCATTCTTATTTCCATTCTGGCTGACCTGGAAGGGAATTGTCTAAAAAACATTTGGTAGCCAATTTGGCAGCCATTCAATTCTGAATATCAAAACAAACGCAGTCTACCAAACTCGGCTAGACTATGGCTCTGGCTGCAACTATCAATCCCTATAACCATATTAAACCAGACAACAACAATAATCACTCACCTCAAACTCCAGGTACTCCTCACGTTGCTTGTGCTCCTCCAGATCACGAACTTTGGCCTTTTTGTCTGGAATTACAGCGGTTAACTCATTCAGCTCAGAGGAGATGGCCCGGAAACGTGTCTCATGGGATTTCACCTGCTCTTCCTGTCACGTGACAAAGGAGGATCATTAACATAAGGCTACACCAAAGTCAGGTTAACTTGTACAGAATTCTTCTCAGCATGGATGCTTACTTACGCATTTTAGTAATTTTATGGTTGTAAATAGCAGTTCTTCTCTGTTTTTAACACAAAAAGAGGTATACAGGAGTGTGTATTTAATGATTGCCTTAAGTACACAAGTTTAAAAAAAATGTGGGGGTTGATCTAACTACAGAACAGATACTGGATGGAGGAAATAGGTTTGGACTGGGAGCTAGTATGTGGAAGCAGAGAGAGAGAGAGAGAGAGAGAGAGAGAGAGAGGGTCATGGTGTGAGTGGAGGCCTCTGTGTACCTGAGACAGCTTGGTGTTGGAGCCAGGCAGCAGCGGACGGCTGAATTTCTTCTGAGAGCCGATGGCTGCAGGGAAGGGTGGCGCTGAGAACATGGCTGACACCGCGTTGATACGCGTGATCCACGACTGCATCTGCTCTGCATTACTGAGATGGAGGACAAGAGAGTTGAAATCTGGATACTGACTAAGGGCACAATTCTCAGCCCGAGTAAACAAAAAAAAGATATCAATTGAATAAGAGGGACAGTTATCTTCAATTAGGATTTTTTTAAATTCCACTTCCTGAATTGAAATAGAATTGATCCCAACCCTGAAAGAAAGTGTGTATCTAGGACATACCAGACAACTGTGTCCTCCAGGGACACGAAAACATAATGATAATCTGAGCCTGGGGTTCTATGACAGGGGCACTGCCCACTCTGCTCTCAATCACTACTGTTYCGGGGGAATGTAGTACACCCTTAGTCAGTAAAGCCTTGTAGAAGGCAGAAATAGCCATGTACCAATACAGAGCACAAAATTGGGTCAGATAAATACATTCTTAATTGTATGGAATTAGAGGTGGACTTGGTGGAGATAAGAAATGGGTGGAGATGAGGATGAGGAGACTCACGGTGCTTGGAAGAGGAACACTCTCCAGTCTGCAGTGCGCAGGTAGAAGACGTTGGGCCTCTTGCTGTAGTCTGCTGCCCTCATGGCCAGAGAGTGGTGGATGGACACAGCGTTCTTCAGATCCTCTTCAGACAGCTGCTTTTCTGGACGGTACTCTCCCTACAGACCAATCAGAGAGCAGAATGTTATCACACACGTCCAATCACCGAGTGGGATATACTGTTAGGATGCCGAGAGGGGTGTGGTTTGGTGTACCTTCTGCAGGTAGAGGACCAGTCCCTTCAGCATGACATAAAACGTCTTCCATCCTCTCTTACCTCTGGGCGCTGAAAAACAACCATTGAAAGAAAGTAAATATCCACTCAATATCCCAAATGTGATTTTGAATCGAAATTAGTGATAGTACAGCAATGTTTAGACAGACATGGTCGGATTTATCAACCGTGCGATAAAACAGATATGGTTGACAGGTGACAGGCGAGGGTAGAGGGAACCTACTTTTCTTGCCGTCAGAGTCTGCGTGGACCTTCCGTACCAGGAAGCCGTTCTTATAGATCAGGGCGTCAGGATTCTGGGCCACGCCTAGACCACTGCCGATTCGCTTCATGGTGTGGGAGGCGGAGTCAGTGCGCAAATCGGCCAACTCGGAGAAGGACTTGCGCAACTCCTCCTCATCGCTGTGGACAAGATACAATTCAAATACAAGTTGTAATTCCCCTCGTCGTCAACAAAACACGCTAGTCTCGAACTCTTTTCAATCATCTCCTCCAGTTCAGATCCAGGGCGTATGAATGATCAGTCCTCATAGCTTGGAGGGGAAAATGGCCATATGTCTTAATGCACTCATGTGAGAGCCTCTGGATTTCAGGGTCACTGGCTGTGTCACCCACGCTGAGAGGTAACATCCCATAATGCTCCAGCTGAGCAGCTTACGTGCATCTTACTGGCCAATCAGAGAAATGTTTGCCAAGTTCTCCTGCAAGGCAAACAAACTGGAACCCAGCCATAAGCCCTGACACTGACAACTGATAGAACTCACTTTGACAAGCATGAACATAATGACTATCATCCAGTCAATTATCAWTCAGATATCTAGAATTCATCTCTTACAGAGAAATGTTTTTTGCTGTAAGAGCAACGATCCACATCGGTATGAGTGGTGAGAGACTCACTGGCTGTTAGGTAACAGGTCCTGGTGTCTCTTTGACTGACTGTGGCAGTTTTAAAGATGCCATTTCCCCGTGAACTGAGGAGTCCGAGTGTTCCGTGATGCTATAAGAGAGAATCCGACGGTACTGACATTTGGGGATGATGGTGTCTCTCACCCACTGAAGACACTGACTGAATACAGATCGGTACACCAGTGAAGCCTTGCAGCTGCTCGCATAAACATTCATTAATGTATGAGCTTTAAATTGCTGTTTGTCAGAGGGGGTGTGCTGCTGTGTCACACTGTACTGTCCACCTCCTCTGTCTCTGCTAGACACACTCAGATATATAAATAGAGGCACACACACACTCTGGATCTGTAAGATTCAATCATCCACCGTCACAGAAGTAACATACCTGTGGACACACACACACACACACACACACACACACACACACACACACACACACACACACACACACACAACCACACTACACACACACACACACACACACACACACACACACACACACACACACACACACACACACACACACAGAGAGAGAGAGAGTCTGCTCGTCCTTCTGGTGTGACCCTCCCCAGGATCTGTGTCTTAAAAGAACTCTCCATCTCTCTCAATCAATCTTTCGTTTATCATATCTCTTACAATATCTCCTCAAAGCCATAGGGAACACTTGAAGCCGGCTGGTGGAATGCATTATGATTCAAATATCCTGCATTGCAAGACCTGTCATAAGCACGCATGACCCACTAATAATGTCATAGAATCATCTCATAATGTTTCTGACTAAATACCAGTCATTATGAGTCAGTAGAAATATGAATGTATAGAGATGATACAATAAGCCTTACTGTAAGACATAAAAAGGCTTATGAATGCCTATAACATGTTATAGCATTATACCTGCAGGTACAATGTAAAGCGTTACAGGATGTTATCAATTTATCTTTAAAAAGACGACGCATAAACTAAGCGACAAACCACTTGTGTAGCCACTGCTAGATTCATTCTGAAGAGTAAAATAGGCCAGTCAGCACTCAGCACATACCATACACAAAAGCTCTGATCTGTTGCTAAGTAACTGCTGACCTCTCTGAATCCACAAGAGCAAGTGGTGGAGGGAGGGAGAGGGAGACACAGACACAGACACAGACACAGACACAGACACAGACACAGACACAGACAGACAGACAGAGACAGACAGAGACAGACAGGAGACAGACAGGAGACAGACAGGAGACAGACAGGAGACAGACAGGAGACAAACAGAGACAGACAGACAGGCAGAAAAACTAGGATAGAGGAGAGAAAAGAGAGCAAGGCACATGGCGAGCCTTGGGATGTTGGGACCGGGAAAGATTAAAGCAGCGGTGCAGAGTGAAAAGGAACGTGAGAGAAGATGATTTTCCCACTGCTCTCTTTCAGAGGCTGACTGAACCCCCAAAAAGCGGGCGGACGTGCCTGCTTAAGAATTGGAGTGAGACGTCGACCTGTAATTACAGAGAAAGGCAAGTCGGGACCTGTATCCATGGCAACGAAGTCTGGAGAGCTTAAGTCTTAAATAGGGTCTCAGGGCATCACAAAGGCTAGGTCCAGAATAGCAACCATTGGCACACACACAGTCTGGCAAATGCTACAGGGGCACAGTTGGTAGTTGATTCTGTAAGGGGGATATTGCTTGTAGACTGATTACAAGTASATTTATATCTAATTCCATATTCTGATATGCTGATTTTGTAACGTTATGAAAATGTATCCAAACCTGAGATTAATCATTATTCAGGAAACCTGAACAGCAGTTTGGATTAAATAAGGCAAGTGCAAGCAAATAAAGTCTAACATATGCCCAAMATAAACATGATTCGTACACTGTAAAAACATTTTTTAAAACCTAGTTGTTTCAACTACTTATTATTAAGTAACTGGTTCCACAGACTTTTTTTGTTTGTTTACTCAACTTTTCAGTTCAAGTGTTACCTGAACAAAACAAAAACATACTTGGCCCAAAAATTCTGTTAACTTAAAATGATGTGTTTGCTCAACTTGTCACATTCATTTAACTAGAAGTTATTATTTGGGAATCTTACTTAAAAAAAGGCTGTGGAACATTGTATGCTTTTAACATACAATGTTTTCAACCTACATATTTGACACACATGATCATTTTTGTGCATGTTCTTTTATACAGTAATTATTATTCAACATGTCCTCACCTGGGATTTGAACTCACAACCTCTTGGTTCATGGCATTCTGATCTTCCTGCTACGCCACCTTGTCTGTGTTAAATGTCAGTTAATCTGACTATTCTCTTATCATTTATTTGAATGATTTATTTCAACAATTTTTTGTTTTTCTGTATGGTTGTTTAATGTTGGTGGGGCATATTACTCTGTTTAAAATGTCACTCCTTAACCACTATAATAAATAAAATGGTTTTTCTCCTCGAGTGTACTTTTAACAAAGCTGAGATTTACTTTGAAGTGCCAAATGTAGCAATACGGSTGAAATCAGTCATTGACACAGACATGGTGTTGTAGCAGGAAAATTGGAATGCCATGAACCAAGAGGTTAGGAGTTCAAATCCCAGGTGAGGACATGTTTAATRACATACTACTTCCACAGACTTTTTTATGTAAAATGCCCAAATAATAATTTCTAGTTCAATGAACATATGAGACAATTTGAACAAACATACATTTTAGGTTGACTGAATTTTTGTGCCCCACTTTATTTGTATTTTTTCCCCTTCAGGTAACACTTTGACCGTAATGTTGAGTAAACAAAACAAAAAAAAGTCTGTGGAACCTGTTACTTAATAATAATTAGTTGAAACAAAAATATATWTTTTTTTGCAAAGTACACTTACATGGTCCACTGGAGCTTCTCGTTTCTGATAGAGTTGTACAAGGCCTAGAAAAAAAAAGACCAGACAAAACAGACGTCACACATATGAAAACGTGTGTGCGTGCATGTGCTCGCTGAATGTGTAATGAGTGTGGTGGGATTTTTGGTCATCCTGGTATCATGTCTGACATGATAAACCAGTTCCTGATAAACCAGCTCCTGAATAAACCAGTTCACATTGATCTTATTAGTCACACTGATCGCAACACAAGTCTGCTGCTTCGACCAAATTAAACCACATAAATTTACCCTGCATTTTCCAAGCTGTGCCTTCTTCTTGCGGGCCTGTGGGTGGTTCTGTCCATCCTGGGACCTTCCCAGCAGGTCAGGGAAGGACAAGGGTTTGAGGGAACGAGAGCGGGGGGCGCGGGGGTAGCGGAAGGGATCCATCACCCTGAAGTCCCGCCGAACACGCACAGAGCAAAGAGAGCGGGAGCGATTTCGCCCATCTGAATGGATGCTGTTTACACCAATCATGACGATGGACCAATGAAAGCAGGGTCCAGAGGGTAAGAGTTTGTGGAGGGAGGGATAAAGCGAGATTGGTCGAAGGGTCTACGGATTCTGTATATGGCCTCTTTCAAAGCGTAACACCAAAACGTACAGGATTCAGTTGAAGATAGGAGAGAGAGAGAGAGAGAATACGACACAAAGAAGTGGCTGTAAATAGAGAGGTCACTCTTCAGACAGACAGAGAGGCAGACAGTCACTGTCACTGGTGGCTGACAACAGGGGTCTGTTTGTATGTCTTACTAACAGCGCTTCACTGTTCTTTTGAGGAAACTACTGAGGAGGTTAACATGGGCTTCAAGCCCTCCGAGGGGACTCCAGTTCCTGCATAATGGATCCTTATGCATTCATTATGCATGTATGGCGAAACAGTGGTGTGCAACTGCAAATCCTTTAGCACCATTCCGTGTCAAGTCCATGAAGGTGGAAGTCTTTCTGGAAGGATGTCATGCAGTTGACAACATGTTACGCAAGAGCTGGTGCATACATCCAGTTCCACCATACATCCAGTTCCACCATACATACAGTTCCACCATACATACAGTTCCAATGATACCCAAGAGAGTCACACACACACACCCCTACGCACTTACACACAAACACACTCACAGGTGAACAACAACCCAGTTAGAGGCTGAAGGATGACTAAGACGATTGTAACAACCAGAGACAAGCAATTGAGTTCACATACACATCGGTCAGTGCGCACACACACACACACTCCCAACACAGAGGGGTGCAGGCGGAGGGAGACAATTCCACCCACTCACTCACAGGCACCGCTGTCGAGGAGAACCCTCAAACTGACGCCTTGTCACGTCCTCTGGGACCCAACAACATGTATCCAAGGCTTGACATAACAGCTGTTGTGTCCAAGGTTGCAGAATACAGATGTGGGAGAGAGGCAGGTGGACAGGCAAGTGGAGCTAGGACTATCCTGTTGCTGTCTAATAATGACAGTTTGGTGGCATGAGGATGAGGGACTGAACAGGTCCCCTCTCTCTCCTGCTCTTTTTGTCCTCTCCGTTCCTGGATCCTCTCCTCTTCACAGTTTTGTCTTCAAACTTGTAAATGGTTTCCCACACATCCACTTATTTCGCCTCCGTATGTGTCAGTCTCTTATTTCCCTCAGAAAATCCCTCTATATGCGAGCCGGGACAGAAAATATCTTCTGCACTTCGCACTCCTTTTTCCTTCGTTTATCTCACTCTTTTCAATGTTGTTCTATTTTCCTGTGTGCTGCAGATGAAAAAGCAGACAGAATCGCAGTGACAAAAGAAAGCTGATGATTAGGACCGAGAGCTCCCTCTCTCCTCACTCACTCTCTCTCTCTCCTCTCTTTTCTTGCTCACCCCCCCCCCCAGTCTCTCTCTCTCTATGCGCATTTCTCTCCAGCTGAGCAACAAATCCCAGTCCATGTTTCTGTTCAGATCCCTCCCTCCTTGAAGTGTCAATCATTTGCCTACATATCACCGTTTTCTTAAAATGCAGACTTTCTCACACTCCATTTCCACCAGTCTAACAGTGTAATAGAAAGGAATGCTCAGTCTACAGTGCCTAGTGAAAGTCTACAGACCCCTTACAAAAACTGAATAATTTTTACTGCCGATTTACACAAACTACTCCACATTCCCCGACGGTGACAAGCATACACATAACATGATGCTGCCACCACAATACTTGAAAATACAGAGAGTTTCACTCTGTGTTGTATTGGATTTGACCCAAACCTGAAGTTTTTTATGTATTTATTTGCCGTGTTGTCTTGACTGCAAACAGAATATATGATTCTGAGTTCATTTTTTTTCTCCATCTTTTCACTTTGTTATACAGGCCAGTAATGTGGAGTGATTGTAATGTTATTAATCCTCTGTATTTTCAAGTATTGTAGTGGAAGCATCATGTTATGGGTACTACACACATTTTAATGCCAAAGACACACCAAAATGGCTTCCAAGAGGGTTTGTTGAGTGATCCTGAACGGTCCAGTCTGCTTGAAAATCAGAGACAAGGTTTGACTATTGCTGTTCATTAAGGATTTCCTAGCCAAATTTAATGAGCTTGAGCAATTTTGACAAAATCAATGGATACAGTGCATTCGAAAAGTATTCAGACCCCCTTGACTTTTTCCACATTTTATTACATTGCAGCCTTATTCTAACATGATTCAATTGTTATTTTCCTCAAATTGACACACAATACCCCATAATGACAAAGCAAAAACAGGCTTTTAGTAATCTTAGAAAATGTATATCAAAAAATACTTAAATATCACATTTACATAAGTATTCAGACCCTTTACTCAGTACTTTGTTGAAGCATCTTTGGTAGAGATTACAGCCTCGAGTATGACGCTACAAGCTTGGCACAGATGTATTTGGGGAGTTTCTCCCATTCTTCTCTGCAGATCCTCAAGCTCTGTCAGGTTGGATGGGGAGCGTCGCCTCACAGCTATTTTCAGGTCTCTCCAGAGATGTTTGATCGGGTTCAAGTCCAGCCTCTGGCTGGGCCACTCAATGAAATTCAGAGACTTGTCCCGAAGCCACTCCTGCATTGTATTGGCTGTGTGCTAAGGGTCCTGAGCTCTCTGGAGCAGGTTTTCATCAAGGATCTCTCTGTATCTTTTCTCCGTTCATTTTTTCCTCGATCCTGACTAGTCCTCCAGTCCCTACCGCTGTAAAACATTTCCACAGCATGATCCAATGTAATCCCTTTTTAGATCAAATTTGAAGACAGTGCAACAGGTGTGTAGACTTTCACTTGGCAATGTAGGCAGTGGTATAAAGTACTTCAGTAAAAATACTACAATACTACAAAAATACTACCTACTACAAGTAGGTTTTTACCAGAGATATGGACTCGAGTTACATGACTTGGACTTGAGTCACAAATATGACTTGCAACTCGACTTTGACTTGAACACCAATAACTCGTGACTTAACTTGGACTTGAGCCTTTTGACTCGACCTGACTTGATACCCTCCCCAAGCCCAAATATTAAAAATGATGCTATTAAAATTAGTGTGCAGCGCATCAACTCTTCATTTAACGGATTACAGTTTGAATTGGACAGCAGCCAATCAAATTGTGCCAGCTGAGAAAAAGTTGTGCGTGGCAGTGCAGAGGAATGTCGGCGGGTGAATTCAGATGGAGCCCTTGGAAAGATGATACCCAAAATTATTATTTTCGGATATAAAGACGGCACTGTATCAACAAAAAACGGATTGCAACTTGCAAAACATGTGGGAAGAAAATTACAGACGGAGGCGCAACAATTTCCAACTTCGTTCGATATTTGAAGCTGCACAAAGAACGGTAAGTCGTGGCTAATATAGCCGACAGCTACATCATTTATATCTTTGCTAGTGTAGCATGTAGGTTAACGTAACGTTAAATCAATGAGCCTCCACACGGTCAGTTAGTGCGGGAACGTGATCATTGCACCCAAGATTGAGCTACAACTGGCTAGGCAGTTGGTAGCCTAAATCCTGCCTGATGTTACTGCTGTTCCTAAAACCATTGACATACGTTAGCCTACTGTAACTACACAGAGAGAGAGAGTGTGTGTGTGTGTGTGTGTGTGTGAAGGTTGGGCGATTGTGTACAAGCCTACAACGCCCGATATTGCGTCCCATAGCAATCCTTGATAGTCGATCACCATGGGGGGGGTGTCTTTCTCATGGCTACCCATGTATTTCCATGGAAATTTAACATTTATTTGGAAAGTAATAAATATATAGATATTTTTAAAAGCATTCATGATTTGCGTAAATGTAATATGCTAACTTACTCTTGTTAAAAATATGAAATGGTATTACATTTGGTGATGAGCACATTAATGACTTGTTTAGGACTTGAGACTTGACTTGATACGTGTCGGTCTTGATTTGGGACTTGACTTGGGACTTGAGTGCCAAGACTTTAGACTTACTTGTGACTTGTAAAACAATGACTTGGTCCCACCTCTAGTTTTTACTATTTTTATTTTTGACAACTTTTGCTTCACTACACATCCCTGGGAATCCCTACTGCCTCTGATCTGGCGGACTCATTAAACACAAATGCTTAATTTGTAAATTAAGTCTGCGTGTTGTAGTGGGCGATCTGTAAAAAAAAACATTTGTGCTGTCCCGGTTTAAGCAATTTGAAATTATTTATACTTTTACTTTTGATACTTAAGTATATTTTTGCAATTACATTTACTTTCGATACCTAAGTATATTTAAAACCAAATACTTAGACTTTTACTCAAGTAGTATTTAACTGGGTGACTTCACTTTTACTTGAGTCATTTTCTATTAAGCTATCTTTACTTTTACTCAAGTATGAACGTTTGTTACATTTTCCACCACTGACTGTAGGTAGACGTATGACACAATGATGCCTTTAAAATACAGTAATTCATAGTCTGCATTACAGATAATTCTACTAAGTTGTGGCCTGAGATGTTAGGCTGTACAAAATAGGACAGAAAATAAATCACCTATGGGATGAGCAATGTATAGAACATAATGTAATACCATTGCTAAACAAATATATATACAGTTGAAGTCAGAAGTTTACATACACCTTAGCCAAATACATTTAAACTCTGTTTTTCACAATTCCTGACATTTAATCCTTGTAAAAATGCCCTGTCTTAGGTCAGTTAGGATCACCAGTTTATTTTAAGAATGTGAAATGTCAGAATAGTAGAGAGAATGATTTTTTTCAGCTTTTATTTCTTTCATTACATTCCCAGTGGGTCTGAAGTTTACATACACTCAATTAGTATTTGGTAGCATTGCCTTTAAATTGTTTAACTTTGGTCAAACGTTTCAGGTAGCCTTCCACAAGCTTCCCACAAAAAGTTGGGTGAATTTTGGCCCATTCCTCCTGACAGAGCTGGTGTAACTGGGTCAGGTTTGTAGGCCTCCTTGCTCGCACACGCTTTTTCAGTTCTGCCCACAAACTTTCTATAGGATTGAGGTCAGGACTTTGTGATGGCCACTACAATACCTTGACTTTGTTGTCCTTAAGCCATTTTGCCACAACTTTGGAAGTATGCTTGGGGTCAATTGTCCATTTGGAAGACCCATTTGCGACTAAGCTTTAACTTCCTGACTGRTGTCTTTTTTTGTTGCTTCAATATATCCACATCATTTTCTTTCCTCATGATGCCATCTATTTTGTGAAGTGCACCAGTCCCTCCGGGAGCAAAGTACCCACACCCACAACATGATGCTGCCACCCCCGTGCTTCACAGTTGGGGTGCTGTTCTTCGGCTTGCAAGTCTCCCCCTTTTTCCTCCAAATATAACGATGGTCATTATGGCCAAACAGATCGATTTATGTTTCATCAGACCAGAAGACATTTCTCCAAGAAGTACGATCTTTGTCACCATGTGCAGTTGCAAACCGTAGTCTGGCTTTTTTATGGGGGTTTTGGAATCAGTGGCTTTTTCCTTGCTGAGCGGCCTTTCAGGTTATGTCGATATAAGACTAGTTTTACTGTGGCTATAGATACTTTTGTACCCGTTTCCTCCAGCATCTTCACAAGGTCCTTTGCTGTTGTTCTGAGATTGATTTGCACTTTTCGCACCAAAGTACGTTCATCTCTAGGAGACAGACATTGTCWCCTTCCTGAGCAGTATGACGGCTGCGTGGTCCAATGGTGTTTATACTTGCGCACTATTGTTTGTACAGATGAACGTGGTACCTTCAGGCGTTTGGAAATTGCGCCCAAGGATGAACCAGACTTGTAAGAGGTCTACAATTATTAGGTCTTGGCTAGATTTCTTTTTGATTTTCCCATGATGTCAAGCAAAGAGGCACTGAGTTTGAAGGTGAGGCCTTGAATACATCCACAGGTACACCTCCAATTGACTCAAATTATGTCATTAGCCTATCAGAAGCTTCGAAAGCCATAACATATTTTCTGGAATTTTCCAAGCTGTTTAAAGGCACAGTCAACTTAGTGTATGTAAACTTCTGATCACTGGAATTGTGATACAGTGAATTATAAGTGAAACTAATCTGTCTGTTAACAATTGTTGGAAAAATTACTTGTGTCATGCATAAAGTAGATGTTCTAACCGACTTGCCAAATTAACAAGAAATTTGTGGAGTGGTTGAAAAACGAGTTTTAAGGACTCCAACCTAAGTGTATGTAACTTCGACTTCAACTGTATACACCAAAAGAGTCAAACTCCAAATTGAGATCTAACATTTCCAGGTCACTGAGGAAAATAATCCTCTGTCTGAGCCTCCCTCAATCTGTTAATGGCTAAAAATAATTCCAGGGTGGTGGTACCGTACTAGCGTTAGTACTGTGCAGAGTAGAAGACAAACAATGTTTACTCAAGATGCGGTTTAGTTTGACTAACATAAATAAGATGTATCATTTTATGATACTCATAATCATCAAGTGGCCTTCTCTCTCTCCGTCTGTCCCTATTACTTCCACTCAGTCACTGTCGCTCAGTCACTGTCGCTCAGTCACTGTCGCTCAGTCACTCACTCAGTCACTCACTCCCTATCTCTTCCTCCCTCTCTCACCGCGCTGTCCGTTTGTCAGATAGTTCCAGATCCAGAGTGCTTATAGCTTAAGTGCTTCCCTGAGTTCTGCAGCTTTACTTAAACCTGACCTCCTTTCAGGCCAATCTCCCTACACTGTCACATGGCACCTCTCCACCGGGAGAAGAGGAGCAGCAGTTCACCATTTTCTTAAAACGCACACGGCAATCTGTCTCTGTTTTGGTGTGTGTGTGTGTCTCTGTGTGTGTGTGTGTGTCTCTCTCTGCGTGTGTGTGTGTGTGTGTGTGTCTCTGCGTGTGTGTGTGTGTGTGTGTCTCTTGCGTGTGTCTGTGTGTGTGTGTGTGTGTGTGTGTCTCTGTGTGTGTGTGGGTTGGTCCTGTGGGATGGTAGGGGACATGCATACAGAGGTCCTATTTCATCCAGCCCAAAATGAAAGGAAGCAGCTGTCTTAACAGAGAATGACAGGGGATAAACCACAAAGGAGTTCATCTGTTGACAGGGCTTTACATCTTACCTTAAAACAGTTTTTTGTCGAGTCAAATTGCTGTGCCACAGGCCTTCCGAGTCGCGCAGCGGTCTAAGGCACTGCATCGCAGTGTTGCGGCGTCATTACCGGTCGAGAGTCCCATAAGGCAGCGCACAATTTGCCCAGTGTTGTCCTGGTTAGGGGAGAGTTTGGCCGGGGGGGGAGTGTTTGCTTGGCTCATCACGCTATAGTGACTCCTTGTGACGGTCCGGGCGCCTGCAGGCTGACTTCGGTAGTCAGTTGAACGGTGTTTCCTCCGACACATTGCTGCAGCTGGCTTCCGGGTTAAGTGAGCGGGTGTTAAGAAGCGCAGTTTGGCGGGTCAGGTTTTGGAGGACGCATGACATGACCTTCGCCTCTCCCGAGCCCGTCGGGGAGTTGCAGAGACGAGACAAGATCGGAATCCCGAAATTGGGGAGAAAAAGGGGGTAAAAAAACCACAAACCACTTATTTTTGCTGTGCCACAAATTTACCCCCGTTTCCTCGCCCCTATGCCCTTGTATTGATCTGAAAGGATTGGATAGGATTGGATAGCTAGCTTAGAAGGTAAGGTGGAGTTATTTCCATACCGCTTATACTGTACCTATCCAATCTTTTCAGATCTACATAAGTGCATATGAGGTAGGGGAAGGGGTTGATTRGGGATTGGGCACATGTCTTTTAGGGAAATCTAAATCAATCCAATCTAATCCATCCCATTGAAGTGGATTTTCCGGGTCCATTTCCCAGTAGTGGGTCAGAGGACACAGGTCATATTATTAGATTCAATTGATAGACCCACTATGATCTACATTTACAAAGTGAAATGTCAATCCACTCACTGTTAATGTACCTTCTACGACAATATTTCACATGTGTTTTTTTCACTAGAAATGATTGCTTATGGGTACCTTTATGTGTGTGTAAAATATTACTGTTCTCTGAGTTGTAAAGAGCAATGCACTAACTGTAAGTCACTCTGGATAAGAGAATCTGCTAAATAAATAAAATGTCAAATGTAACTGTTTTACAAACCGATCTCATTACTGTATTGAATATGATTCATTTTAAATTATACCGATGTCACAAATGTATCATTTGTACATTTTTWWTTTTWWTTTTTWATTTAACAGTTATTTGTGACATTCGACTGTGTAAAATCTAGCAGTACTACTTATTTCTCTGAGAGTGAGGCGGATATATAGCGTTTTGCAAAAAAACATGATTATTTGTCTCTCTGAAAAGTAACCATCATTTCTTTTTAAATGCATGTGTCACTGAACAGCCCCAGGCCATGATTAGATAGTGAAAAAAAAAACACACCAATCTCTTTCAAAAGTTCTTTAAATGAAAATAATTTACCAACATTTTTGAAAATTGCTTTTTGGAATAAAACTGAAGCAAAGTGAACCTCTCCACTTTAACAAGTTGTGCTGTGCAGCGCAGCAACAGAGAACTACGCCCTTGACGCTCAGATCATTTCTTGGGGAAATGTACACCACACTGTCTGCATTAACATACCCTGCATAATCACCACCCAAGAGACACAGCAACATTACTCATACTTTACACAAAATACTGACAACTAAGTTATGAAATATAGAGGATATGGAGAAGAATATGGAGAGAAAGAAAGAGAGAGAGAGAAACATAGAAAGAGAGAAAACAGTGGAAGCAGCAAGCAAGGAAGACAGAGTGATTTGTAACGCCTTGTATGATAATACCATGACAAAACGCTCAACACAGCAGGGGGCACCATGTGACAGCCAAATTCCCATTTACTTAGAGGCCTGTCCTCCCTCTCACCCGTAATTTACCATATGAGCCCTGCCCCACTGACTACTGTTCTGTAGCAGCCTCCTCTCTGCACCAATAGACACCGCCTGTTGACTTGAACAATCTTTCTGTGCTGCTTTAATACCCCTTACAGACCAGCGCAAACCATTACAGAGGGCGAGATGGATGATGAAAGACATGGATGGATGATGAAAAACATGGATGGATGAAGAGATGAATGAAGAGATGGATATATGAAATTGGTCGGTCTGTTGTGAAAGATCGTGACACAGAAGCGATTGTGAAGCGTTCCATAATATTTCATGGAGCACTCAGCTGTGATATGAATAGTTAACTGAGAGAGCCTGGGGAGGAACATAGCTTGGCCACCTCTGTGGGCTGCAGGCAGCTGGGCTGAGTTCCCACAGAGGTAGGTGGAACAGAGATAGGAACGCCATAGACGGAGAGCAGAGGAGCGATGGAGAGAGAGMGAGAGAGAACGAGGGACAAACYTGATAAATAAAATGGAGGACGAGCGAAGAATACAAGCAGGCAGATGGAAAATGATCTGCCATGGGGTGACATGATACGTAACAGAATGAGAGAGAGAGAGACTGTAATAAACACAGAGACATGGAGGGAGGGAGAGATGAAAACAAGKGAGTAGGAGGTGATGCTGTTCACAGGAGCGAGGCAGAGAGTGGAAGGGCAAGAGGAAGGAGAGAGAGTGGGAGGTAGAACATGTTGGCTCTCTCTCTCTGATCTATACAATATGGCTCTGTTCACACAACAGCTCAGAGGTGGTCAACAGACCAGAAGATGGTCAACAGACCCTAGAGTCAGAAACCCCTTCCACTACAACAGGAAGGAAATACATCATGCTGGATCATGCCTGTAAAAGGACACACACTATCTGCGGCACAGGAGGTTGGTGGCACCTTAATTGGGGAGGACGGTCTCGTGGTAATGGCTGGAGCAGAATCAGTGGAATGTTATCAAACACATGGTTTCCATGTGTTTGAGTCCATTCCATTTGCTCTGTTCCGGCCATTATTATGTACCGTCCTCCCCTCAGCAGCCTCCACTGTGGTGCAAGTTACTCTGATGTCAACAATACACTATCTGGAAAACCCGGAAACCGACTCATGGATATCAAGAGATCATGTGGTCAAATAGAGGTCATGCAGCTGAAACAAGGGTCCCACTGTACGCATGTGGTTGTATGCACATGGTTCGACACATCGATATGCGCTTCTACAGGATGTTCTAACTAATTCAACACACCTTGAGCAGTTCCTTGGGAAAATCCTTTCCGTCGTTTAGCCCTTCCAGGTTGCCGATGAACTGCAGGACGGACATTTTCTTGCCGATATTCTGAGGAGGGAGAAAGGGGCACCTTCACTTGCGCTGTCTCCTTAAGGACCCCTCTAGGAAAAAACTACCGCTGTAGTTATATGTTATAGGGTATATATATATATATATCACATTGTTTTAATGGTCTTTCTTTTTGACTAGAGAACTTTAAGCTCTTTACCCACATTTCAACATGAGCCCTCCACGGCTCTCTAGCCCCTGGCTCCCCCACAGGTACTCACGTGGCCATGCAGGTCTGTGTTGAGCAGCATCAGGGCACAGGTCAGTGTGTGGACACTGTCTGGAGCAGGGAGAGAGAGAGAGAGAGAGAGAGATGTTTCAGTGAGTTCTCGTGCAGTATCAGTGAAAGAGTTGGCTCCTACTGGTAAATGTGTCTGCTATGTTGACACCTTGGAAGGCACACCTGTCCCCGTCTTACCTTCAGAGGGTGTTGCATTGGGGTTGCATTGTAGATATCTCCTAGAGAAGTGSGCCAGCACTCGCTCTCTCTCCTGTGTCTCTCCCATGAGGGCAAACTCCCTCAGGAAGGCTCTGTGGAAGACATACAGCATTGTGAGTGTTCACTATTCATTGGGGGGGGGGGGTGACTAGGTCATTGTGCTACATTTTTAACCATTTCCACTGAAAGATATCTTACCTTAGCGCTTGGTCAATAGTAAGGCCTGAAAAGTTGAAGTAACTGAGGTATTCTTCTGCCACCATCCGACTGAATTCATTACTGCAAAAAGACACAACACACACACACACACACTTACTGTGCATGAAAGGTAAACAAAAGACAAAGGCAGAGAGAAGTGAACAGGTACCTGGCCTATGTACAACCCGTCCCAAATCACTACCTATCCTTATCTTGGCCCTAACCCCTCAATGATAGCATATCTGAGGGGTCTGGATAGTTATAAGCAATGTAATGGTAAAGATTCCACTTCCACCTAATAGATCTGCAAACATTGAAGGGTAAGGACCAAGGGGAGGGTTATAGCTCGAATTGGGACCAGCTGGTACTGCTCCAGTATACTCACTTCTTGCTCAGGTGCCTGGCCACGTCAGACTTCCTGAAGCCGTCCAGGTTGAAGAGGCGTTTGGCTAGGCGCTTAGCAGCCTGCAGGTCAGCCTTGTTGCCGTTGGCCAGGGCCTCGGTGCTGCCCAGGGCTAAGCGCTCGCCCACGTCCTGCTGTGGGAACGGGTCTGGAGCCCAGTGGCCTGGCTTCTCCCTGACAGACGACAAGAGGAGAGATGACTCACATGATGCTGTTATAGCACTATTATAACAGGTAGCTGGGTAACAAACTATTAGACCAGAAACATTAGGTTCTGTTTCAAATGTAACTGTATTACATTTCACTAACTGAATAAGGAAGAACAAGAACACGGCAACAGTAAAATCATACTGTTGTCAAACATAGTAAAGCAGATGGTTGTCACTGGAAGGTGACATATTTATATTAAAAACAAAATAAACTGTTTTAAGTGAGATGTAGGCATTGGTCTGAAGCCAAAAAAGAATGGAAATTCACATGAGCACCACAATGCCTACTTTACCCATGCTCTACCAAGGTTTTCCATCACACAGCTTTGACCTACAGGGCCTTCAGAAAGTATTCACGCCCCTTGACTTTTTCCACATTATGTTGTGTTACARACAGAATTTAAAATTGATTACATTTTGATTTTGTGTCACTGGCCTACACACACACACACAACACCCCATAATGTCAAGGTGGAATTGTTTGGTGGCTGCATCATGTTATGGATATGCTTGTCATCGGCAAGGACTGGGGAGTTTTTTTATAATAAAAATAAATGGAATAGAGCTAAGCACAGGCAAAATCCTAGATGAAAACCTGGTTCAGCCTGCTTTCCAACAGACATTGGGAGACAAATTCACCTTTCTGCAGGACAATAACCTAAATTACAAGGCCAAATATACACTGGAGTTACTTACCAAAATGAAATTGAATGTTCCTGAGTGGCCTAGTTACAGTTTTGACTTAAAAATCGGCTTGAAAATCTATGGCAAGACTTGAAAATGGCTGTCTTGCAATGATCAACAACTAACTTGACAGCACTTGAAAATTTTAAAAATGAATAATGTGCAAATATTGTACTATCCAGGTGTGAAAAGCTATTAGAGTCTTACCCAGAAAGACTCACAGCTGTGATCGCTGCCAAAGGTGATTCTAACATGTGTGTGAATACTTATGTAGATGAGATATTTCTGTATTTCATTTTCAATAAATTAGCAAAAATGTCTAAAAACATGTTTTTACTTTGTCATTATGGGGTATTGTGTGTAGACGGGTAAATATATAATACATTTTGAATTCAGGCTGTAACAACAAAACGTGGAATAAGTTAAGGGGTATGAATACTTTCTGAAGGCACTGTACTACAGTACCTATGTTGGTCTATTGTACGTTAAACAACGTGTCGGCAGGTTGCTTAGGATCCAAACCTTCTCAAACGGCCTAACTCATACTCTTCGAGGAGATGCTCCCACAATAACTTTGGTTTGTACTGCATACAATGTAAAGTATTGGATTCTTCACACACAACACAAAGACATTATCCACTGCTTTTATACTTACAAGACCACCAGGCTTGATTGAGTGAGCTGTTGTCTTAGTAATGTGGTGCTGGTGCTCTGTTTTAGAGCTAGTGTCTCTAAGGGAAGCGCCCGTGGATTTGCTCCATTGCTCAGCAAGCATTTCTTACACTCATAACAAGCAGCCTGAATTTAATTATTTCCAGCCCTTCCACCTTCAGCCTCTTATTAATAGCAGCAGAGAATCAAGTGTCTATTTAGGATTTTAACATGACCCTAACTCATAGGACTCTCTCTATTTCTCAACAGGATGAACAACCTCAAAAAAGATTTTTGTGCATGAATGTGCTACTACAGCTCATAACATAATATGCATTGGAAAGTATTATTCCAAACAGTAGACGTTAATTAATAAAGTGACAAAAAGTGAAAATGTTGGTGCTTTTTGGGTTGTCTCTAAAAAAGATTATCTATTTATTGTACTTCTGAAATGGAAATGTGCCAGAGAATTTCTGGAATAAAGTTAATGCACAGTGCTTTACTATAAGCTCTTCACTGCTGGAATATCTGTGTGCAATGATATGGGTCATGTAAGGACAAGATACATCTCCATAATAGAAGAAATTATCTATAAAAGAGAGATGTTTCAAAAGGTTAAACATTTTCATTTACAAACTACACCCACAAAGCAAATTCACTAAAGTCAGACTTCTGTCTCTGCAGACATTTGAGAAAATAATCAGAGAGCCACTTTAAGACCATGGATGGAACTGTCAGCAAGTCAACAACAACATAGTAGAGTTACATGCATGCATTGCAGACATGCCCATGCATTTGCAGTGGGTGATTCCCCATCCAAATAAATTGAAGTAATCTGCCCACCCGAACTAACAGAATGGTCATTTGGTTAGTGGTCCACCATGCTTTAAATCAAGAGAGTTTCTCCTCAAACACAGGACTCCTCTCACACCTCCACAGTAAGGTTGCAACCGATCTCAGGATATAGAACGCCCCCATCCATGTGCTGTGTTTGGTTCATTCCACCGGCCCTTTGAGTCACCCCCTCTAACAGGATGATCCCACACAAAGGAGGCGAGTGGGGAGATGTATAGAAGGGGGCTGAGTTTATTTGTTCTTAAAACGTTGGTTGTAAAGTTGGTTGTAAAGTAGAAAAATTGGCTCTATGGCAAGCCAACATCTTATGTCCCCAAGACCGCAGTTTCATAAACTGGTTGTGCTGCATCACGAGAACAGTCAACACACAGATGCTGAGAAAGTGCTTCCTTCTTGCCTTTGTTGACAAGGGCTGACAGTGCTGACATTAGACAACATATCACCTCTGAGAACACACCCTGAGAACACTACTAAGATGGACATACAAAGCCCCAGTTGAAGCACTTTTTTAATGTATTTTTTGAAGSTATTACATCTAGAAGATAACCAAAGTACGCTGAACAATGGGCCTTATCTGTGCTCTGATGCATTTGATCTTCGACTGAGGCTATGCAAAGTCTCCACCATAGAACAGAGCCGCAACAGGACTGATGAGCGTGTGTGGTCACTAAATAACATTCAGGCTCCAGAGTGAAAACTGATATCTCTCCCTTGTTGACTTTGCCTTTTTCTCAGGACACAACATTCCACAGTCACTAAAGACGACACAGCATATATAGTATATATGTATTCACTTTAAGATACCACAGCTACAGAGAAACACAGAGTTGTTTGGGAAGTTATTARGTCTACTTGAAGGTGTCAAATTCCTTTCCCTGTTAAGATCTCAGAGAGATTTTACACCAGTTCTAATCTGTACTATGAATGATTGATTGAGCCCTTGACGTATCCTGGATGTACAGATGGTTCAGAGAGCCAGAACCCAAACTATTAACTTCAAGGGTTTTCACTAAACACATTTCTAACCAAAAATATAAACCCTAAACAATAATTCAACACTGCAATCTACACAGAGCGGAAATCTAGGCCCTACAGTTTATTTACAGAGGCAATGAACAGGAAATCTATGTTGCTGATTCAGTTGACGAGTCTCAGGTCAGGAAATTGCAAGTTAGCTGAAATGATTGGACGAAGACCAACACATGGCCCAGGGAGAATGTAACATTCTAGAACTTCTTTGGTTGTAGGTTATTATAGTAACTGAAGAACTCCCCCACTCCTAGGTGAAGCCAAGCCTGCTGGCTGATCTGAGAACACTGTAGGTGAGCCTCTATCGTAGGGACCAGAGCCAACAGGTATTTATCACACTCTATTAACCACACCACGAGTTGCCACATAGTTTCTCTGAACACACACGCTCACTCTCTCACCCTGTAAATCAATTGAATTACCAGACACTGTATAACATTGTCCAGCCAGCTAGGAGTCACAGTAACACATATCAAATCAATTTGTATTGGTCACATACACGTGGTTAGCAGATGCTAATGCGAGTGTAGCGAAATGCTTGTGCTTCCGACAGCGCAGTAATATCTAACAAGTAATCTGACATTTACCCAACAACTACCTAATACACACAAACCTAAAATGGGTGAATGTGAATATGTACATATAAATATATGGATGAGCGACGGCCGAGCGGCATAGGCAAGGTGGATTGATGGTATAAAATACAGTATATACATATTTAAAAATATATATTTCACCTTTATTTAACCAGGTAGACTAGTTGAGAACAAGTTCTCATTTACAACTGCGATCTGGCAAAGATAAAGCAAAGCAGTGCGACACAAACAATAACACAGAGTTACACATGGAATAAACAAACACAGTCAATAACACAATAGAAAAAGTCTATATAGAGTGTGTGCAAATGAGGTAAGATAAGGGATGTAAGGAAATAAATAGGCCATAGTGGTGAAATAATTACAATTTAGCAATTAAACACTGGCGTGATAGATGTGCAGAAGATGAATGTGCAAGTAGAGATACTGGGGAGCAAAGGAGCAAAACATAATAATAAATAACAGTATGGGGATGAGGTAGTTGGATGGGCTATTTACAGATGGGCTACATGATATGAGTAATGTAAGATACGTAAATATTATTAAAGTGGCATTGTTTAAAGTGACTAGTGATCCATTTGTTGAAGTGGCCAGTGAGTGGGTCTCCATGTAGGCAACAGCCTCTCTGAGTTAGTGATTGCTGTTTAGCAGTCCGATGGCCTTGAGGTAGATGTTTTTCAATCTCTCGGTCCCAGCTTTGATGCACCTGTAATGACCTCGCCTTCTGGATGGTGTGAACAGGCAATGGCTCAGGTGGTTGTTGTCTTTGACAATCTTCTTTGCCTTCCTGTGACGTCGGGTGCTATAGGTGTCATGAAGGGCRGGTAGTTTGCCCCCGGTGATGTCTTGTGCAGACCACACCACCCTCTGGAGAGCCTTGCGGTTGAGGGCGGAGCAGATGCCGTACCAGGCTGTGATACAGCCCGACAGGATTCTCTCAATTGTGGATCTGTAAAAGTTAGTCAGGGTTTTGGGTGAAAAGCCCATTTTCTTCAGCCTCCTGAGGTTGAAGAGGCCCTGTTGCACCTTCTTCACCACACTGTCTGTGTGGATGGACCATTTCAGTTTGTCAATGATGTGTATGCCGAGGAACTTWAAAAAAAACTTTCCACCTTCTCCACTGCTGACCCTTCGATGTGGATAGGGGGGTGCTCCCTCTGCTGTTTCCTGAAGTCCACGATTATCTCCATTGTTTTGTTGAAGTTGAGTGAAAGGTTGTTTTCCTGACACCACACTCCGAGTGACCTCACCTCCTCCCTGTAGGCTGTCTCGTCAGTTGTTGGTAATCAAGCCCAATACTGTTGTGTCGCCTGCAAACTTGATGATTGAGTTGGAGGTGTGCATGGCCACGCAGTCGTGGATGAACAGGGAGTACAGGAGGGGGCTGAGCACGCACCCTTGTGGGGCCCCAGTGTTGAGGGTCAGCGAGGTGGAGATGTAGTTTCCTACCTTCACCACCTGGGGGGCGGCCCGTCAGAAAGTCCAGAACCCAATTGCAAAGGGCGGGGTTGAGGCCCAGGGCCTCCAGCTTGATGATGAGCTTTGCGGATACTATGGTGTTGAATGCTGAGCTGTAGTCATCATCAAGCATTCTTACATACAGTTGAAGTCGGACGTTTACATGCACTTAGGTTGTAGTCATTAAACCTCGTTTTTCAACCACTCCACAAATTTCTTGTTAACAAACTACAGTTTTGGCAAGTCCATTAGGACATCTACTTTGTGCATGACAAAAGTAATTTTTCCAACAATTGTTTACAGACAGATTATTTCACTGTATCACAAATCCAGTGGGTCAGAGGTTTACATACACTAAGTTGACTGTGCCTTTAAACAATTCCAGAAATTGATGTCATGGCTTTAGAAGCTTCTGATAGGCTAATTGACATCATTTGAGTCAATTGGAGGTGTACCTGTGGATGCATTTCAAGGCATACCTTCAAACTCAGTGCCTCTTTGCTTGACATCATGGGAAAATCTAAAGAAATCAGCCAAGACCTCAGAAAAAAAAWTTGTAGACCTCCACATGTCTGGTTCATCCTTGGGAGCAATTTCCAAATGCCTGAAGGTACCACGTTCATCTGTACAAACAATAGTACGCAAGTATAAACACCATGGGACCACACAGCCGTCATACCGCACAGGAAGGAGACTCGTTCTGTCTCCTAGAGATGAATGTACTTTGGTGCGAAATATGCAAATCAATTCCAGAACAGCAAAGCACCTTGTGAAGATGCTGGAGGAAACAGGTACAAAAGTATCTATATCCACAGTAAAACGAGTCCTATATCGACATAACCTGAAAGGCCGCTCCGTAAGGAAGAAGCCACTGCTCCAAAACCAACATAAACAAAAGCCAGACTACGGTTTGCAACTGCACATGCGGATGAAGATCGTGCTTTTTGAAGAAACGTCCTTTGGTCTGATGAAACAAAAATATAACTTTTTGGTCATAATGACCATCGTTATGTTTGGAGGAAAAAGGTGGAKGCTTGCAAGCCGAAGAACACCATCCCAACCGTGAAGCACGGGGGTGGCAGCATCATCTTGTGTGGATGCTTTGCTGCAGGAGGGACTGGTGCACTTCACAAAATAAATGACATCATGAGGATGGAAAATTATGTGCATATATTGAAGCAACATCTCAAGACAACAGTCAGGAAGTTAAAGCTTGGTCGCAAACGGGTCTTCCAAATGGACAATGACCCCAAGCATAATTCCAAAGCTGTGGCAAAATGGCTTTAAGGACAACAAAGTCAAGGTATTGGAGTGGCCATCACAAAGCCCTGACCTTAATCCTATAGAACATTTGAGGACAGAACTGAAAAAGTGTGTGCGAGCAAGGAGGCCTACAAACCTGACTCAGTTACACCAGATCTGTCAGGAGGAATGGGCCAAAATTCACCAAACTTATTGTGAGTAGCTTGTGGAAGGCTACCCGAAACGTTTGACCAAAGTTAAACAATTTAAAGGCAATGCTACCAAATACTAATTGAGTGTATGTAATCTTCTGACCCACTGGGAATGTGATGAAAGAAATAAAAGCTGAAATAAATCATTCTCTCTACTATTAGTCTGACATTTCACATTCTTAAAATAAAGTGGTGATCCTAACTGACCAAAGATAGGGAATTTTTACTAGGATTAAATGTCAGGAATTGTGAAAAACKKWGTTKAAATKTATTTGGCTAARGTGTATGTAAMCTTCCGACTTCAACTGTATGTATTATTTTTGTCCAGATGGGATAGGGCAGTGTTCAGGGTGATGGCGATTGCATCGTCTGTGGACCTGTTAGGGCGGTATGCAAACTGAAGTGGGTCTAGGGTGGCCGGTAAGGTGGAGGTGATTTTATCCTTGACTAGTCTCTCAAAGCACTTCATGATGACAGAAGTGAGTGCTACGGGGCCGTAGTCATATAGTTCAGTTATCTTTGCCTTCTTGGGTACAGAAACAATGGTGGCCATCTTGAGGGGACAGCAGACTGGGATAGGGAGCGATTGAATATACTCATAAACACACCAGCCAGCTGGTCTGCGCATGCTCTGAGGACGTGGCTAGGGATGCCGTCTGGGCCAGCAGCCTTGCCAAGGGTTAACACGTTTAAATGTTTTACTCACTTCGGCCACAGAGAAGGAGAGGGGGGAAAGCGCAGTTCTTGTTAGCGGGCCTTGACGGTGGCACTGAATTATCCTCAAAGCGGGCAAAGAAGGTGTTTAGCTTGTCTGGAAGCGTGACGACTGTGTCCGTGACGTGGCTGGTTTTCTTTTTGTAGTCAGTGATTTCCTGTAGACCCTGCCACATACGTCTCGTGACTGAGCCGTTGAATTGCGACTCCACTTTGTCCCTGTACTGGAATTTTGCTTGTTTGATTGCCTTGCGGAGGGAATAACTACACTGTTTATRTTCAGCCATATTCACAGACCTCTTTCCATGATTAAATGCGGTGGTTCGCTCTTTCAGTTTTGCATGAATGCCGCCATCCATCCACAGTTTCTGGTTAGGGTAGGTTTTAATAGTCACAGTGGGTACAACATCTCCAATGCATTTCCTTATAAATTCACTCACAGAGTCAATGTTATTCTCTGAGGCTGACCGTGAACATATCCCAGTCCGCGTGATCAAAACAATCTTGAAGCGTGGATTCCGATTGATCAGACCAGCGTTGAATGGTTCTAGTCACTGGTACATCCTGTTCGATTTTCTGCCTATAAGACGGTAGGAGCAAGATGGCGTCGTGGTCGGATTTTCCGAAGGGAGGGCGTGGGAGGGCTTTGTATGCATCGCGGAAGTTAGAGTAGCAGTGGTCGAGTGTATTACCCCCGTGTGTTATGCAATCAATATGCTGATAGAATTTAGGTAGCCTCTCAAATTTGCTTTGTTAAAATCCCCAGCTACAATAAATGCAGCCTCAGGATATATGGTTTCCAGTTTACATAGAGTCCAGTGAAGTTCCTTTAGGGCCATTTAGGGCCATGTTGGTGTCTGCTTGAGGGGGAATGCACACAGCTGTGACGACAACTGACGAGATTGCTCTTAGAAGGGAATATTGCCTGCATTTGATTGTGAGGAATTCTAGGTCGGGTGAGCAGAAGGACTTGAGTTCCTGTATGTCGTTATGATTACACCATGAGTCGTTAATCATAAAGCATACACCCCCGCCCTTCCTCTTCCCAGAGAGGTGTTTATCTCTGTCGGCGCGATGCATGGAGAAGCCCGGTGGCTGAACTGATTCCAACAACATATCCCGAGAGAGCCATGTTTCCATGAAATAGAGAATGTTACAATCTCTGACGTCTCTCGAAGGCAACCCTTGCTCAAATTCTGTCTACCTTGTTGTCAAGAGACTGGACATTGGCGAGTAGTATACCCGGGAGCGGTGGTCGATGTGCACATCTACGGAGCCTGACCAGAAGGCCACTCCTTCTGCGGCGCAGTTGTTTTGGGTCGTCTTCTGGGATTAGATCCATTGTCCTGGGTGGTGGTCCAAACAGAGGATCTGCTTCGGGAAAGTGGTATTCCTGTTCGTATTCCTGGTGGTAAGTTGACGTCGCTCTTACAGCCGGAAAGAACTATTGGAAATATGTAATAAGACTTAAGATTTCCTAGGGTAACAATGTAAGAAATAATACATAAAAAAACAAAATACTGCATAGTTTCCTAAGGACTTGAAGCGAAGCGACCATCTCTGTCGGCGCCATCTTGTTCATAATCATTTCACACTTAATTATTCATAACGTTGGACCATTCATTACAAACAAGCACCTGATAAAGTAAGCCTCTACTTTCTTTGAGAACTTAAAGCAGAGTTTCCCAAACTCGGTCCTGAGGCCTCACAGGGGTGCACGTTTTGGTTTTTGCCCTAGCAATAAACAGCTGATTCAAATAATCAAAGCTTGATGAGTTGATTAATTTAAATCAGCTGTGTAGCGCTAGGGGAAAAAACTAAATATGCACCATTTGGGGCACCCAGGACTGAGTTTGGAAATCACTGCCTTGGGAAACACAAACAAACACTCAAATTACAAAATGACACATTGGTTTCCTTACCCTGTAAGCAGTCTACATAGAAGGTATGACAGCAATCCATGCTTTGGTTTAGTTTCCCTAGCAGTGGCAAGCACTGTTTCCAAATGCTAACAGTCAAGGGAACCGATGTTAGCATTTTTCGCACATCATGTTCAAATCATTGTTAAGTGACTTTAGTGAGCTTCAAAATCATTTTTAGATACTTTAGGATTATTTATTATTTATTTATTTATTTATTTATTTATTATGTGCAAAAAAGGCTAATATCACTCCCATGACTTGAACGGGATACGTGCCACAAATGCTAAAACGTTAGTATTTGGAAACAGTGCCAGGGAAACTAAACCAAAGCATGGATTGCTGTCATACCTTGGCCATAGACTGCTTACAGAGTAAGGAAACAAATATCTAAATTTGTAATTTGGGCGAACTATCCCTTTAACACTGTCTGGGTCCACACACCTCAGACAGACAGACAAACAAACAGACAATTGGAGGTAAAGTACAGTGAAGTGAGGAACTCACCGGTAGATGGCCGGGTAGGGGGCATCCAGGCACATGTCTTCCAAAGCCCCGCCCCCCCAGCAGAGCAAATAATGTGCCATATTGTCCCCAGAGCCACGCCCCTTTCGCACCCAACCACGGCATTCGGCGGTGAGGTAACCCTGGCAGTCAACAGTCGGATCTACTGACCACAGCGATCCTCTGCCCACTGTCTAGCCACACGTGGACACCGCCCTGCTCTCCGCCTGAGCCTAGCAGGATCTTCAATGTGCATTTCACAACATCTTCTCTTCCATTTCCCCTCCTTTGTGTCTGGATTCTCTCTCTGCCTTATTTGGCGCCCTAATATGTTGCCTTTAGCCTGTTGCTGCCCTCCCCTGCCGTCCTGTCTACCACTATCTCTCTCCTTCCCTCCTCCCTATCCAGCTCCCTGTAGCTCTCTCGTTCCAAACTTTGAAGTATCCAAGCTGGTGGACACAGTATGTGGTAATAACTTGGCAGGATCTTTGTTGAACTCAAAGTTACACTTGGTCAGTCTCAGTCTTTCACTCTCTCACTGCCCTCTCTCTCGGTCTGTATTGGTCTGGTCTGTGTGTGCCTCTCTCTGCGAATCGCTCATCAGCTGGGCTATTTTCCGCTGCTGGAGAAGGTATGCATTTCCTCTCTCCATGGCTGCAAACCCCCTCCTATCCCCTCACTCTTCTCTTCCTCTCTTTGTCTCCCCTTACATTCCCTCTCTCCCACCGACCCCCCTTTTTATGTTTCTAACCTACTTTCTGATTTCACATCTCAGTCAGCTCCTATATCTCAGAAAATACACATGTATCAGATTTAAAGCAACAATCAAGGAACAATTGTTTCAGTAAAGCCAAACAAGTAGGAATGTAAGCTAATCAAAGTAGCCTACGGAAGGTATTCCCAAACTGGGAGTATGCGCAATGCCGTCGGGGGTACGAGCAATTAAAAAAATATATATATCATTTTTTTTTTTTTATCTTCACATTTTCAAACAGTCCATTTATATTTTCCAAATTGTCTATTCATTTGGGTGAGTTTTTTCCCCCCTCGCCTGAGTAGCCTCGTTTCACTGCCAAAAATAAAATTAAACCATCTAGTGTTCAGCTAAATAATGTCAAACACAAGTAGCCTAGTGAAATAATTAACATCCAATCACATTAACCGTTACTCTCTCGCGGGAATTCCACTAACGTTTAGTATGTAGCCAAACAAGGCTGCTGCTCATTCCGGTCGCTCAAAAATTGATAAATGGTTAAAAAAAAGTAGGGCCTGTGTCCAAAGAGACACATACCAGCTCTACCGGTAGTACTGCTACCACCAGCAGTACTACACCTGCAACTGTCGACGACACAAGTTGTTCTGCTTCCACGAGCACATCCAATGCTAGCATCAGTAATTCTACATTTGTTGTTAGCCCAGCTAGCATGGACACTGACAGAATCTTATGCAGYCAAAGAGCTACTGCCCCCTTACCCGGGAAAGCACCGAACAACAGACGGACTTCGGACCATCGAAGAGGCGCAAATATGATGAGAACTACATTGATTTGGGGTTCACTTATATTGAGAGTAGTGCCTTTCCTCAGCCATAGTTTGTTATATGTGCAAAAGTACTATCTTACAACTCAATGAAACCATCACTCTTGCGCAGACATTTAGAAACAAAACATGCCAATTTAAAAAATAAGCCACGGGAGTTTTTTGAGCGATATCTAAGACAACTTTCGAGTAATAAGACATGTATAAAAGCAACAGATACCATGAATAAGAAGGGGCTAAAAGCGTCTTATATGGTGAGCTACGAAGTGGGTAGGACAGGCAATCCCCATACTATTGTGAAGGACTTAATTCTTCCTGCTGCCGCAGATATGGCTGGGACAATGCTGGGGGAAAAGGCCAAAACCTTGACTTCATCAAACAACACTCTTTCACGACGCATCAGTGACATGGCAGATGTTTTGAAATAATTACTGCTTCGCATACAAGCCAGTGAATTCTATGCGTTACAGCTGGATGAGTCAACAGCCGTGGCGGGCCRGGCACAGCTCCTGGTATATGTCCGTTACGTTTATGGGTGGTCAATTAAGGAAGACAYCCTCTTCTGCAAACCACAGGAAACTAGGACAACATGAGAGGATATTTTTTAAGTACTGGACAGCTTTGTGACATCAAATGGACTTTGGTGGTCAAGATGTGTTGGTATCTGTACTGATGGYKCAAAAGCCATGACAGGGTGACATAATGGAGTGGTAACACGTGCAAGCAGTTGCTCYCGACGCCACTTGGGTACACTGCAGCATCCWCCGATAGGCTCTTGCTGCCAAAGGAATGCCTGACAGCTTGAAAGACGTTTTGGACACTACAGTGAAAATGGTTACTTTGTTAAAGCAAGGCCCCTGAACTCTTGTGTATTTTCTGCACTAGGCAATGATATGGGCAGCGATCATGTAATGCTTTTACAACATACAGAAGTGTGCTGGTTATCAAGGGGCAAAGTATTGGCACGTTTTTTTGAATTGAGAGACGAACTTAAAGTTTTCTTTACTGACCATAACTTTCACTTGTCTGACTGCTTGCATGATGACAAGTTTCTCACATGACTGGCCTATCTGGGTGATGTTTTTTCTCGCCTGAATGATCTGAATGATCTGACTCTCCGCAACTATATTCAATGCGCGGGATGAAATTGAGGCTATGATTAAGAAGTTGGAGCTCTTCTCTGTCTGCATTAACAAGRACAACACACAGATCTTTCCATCATTGTTGAATTTTTTGTGTGAAAATGACAATGTCAAATGTGATACAGCGAAGCACCTGAGTGAATTGGGTGCGCAATTACGCAGCTACTTACCCGAAACGGATGACACAAACAACTGGATTCGATATMCCTTTCATGCCCTGCCTCCAGTCCACTTACCGATATCTGAACAAGAGAGCATCATCGAAATTGCAACAAGCGGCTCTGTGAAAATTGGATTTAATCAGAAGCCACTGCCAGATTTCTGAATTGGGCTGCGCTCAGAGTATCCTGCCTTGGCAAATAGTGCTGTTAAGACACTGATACCCTTTGCAACCACGTACTTACGTGAGAATGGATTCTCGGCCCTCACTAGCATGAAAACTAAATACAGGCACAGACTGCGCGTGGAWAATTATTTAAGACTGAGACTCTCTCCAATACAACCCAACATTGCAGAGTTATGTGCATCCTTTCAAGCACACCCTTCTCATTAATCTGTGGTGAGTTATAAAACKTTATTTGTTMATCGAAAATTGTGAATATGTAAGATGGCTAAATAAAGAGGAAAATGATTGATTACTATTATACTATTATTTGTGCCCTGGTCCTATAAGAGCTCTTTGTCACTTTCCACGAGCCGCGTTGTGACAAAAACTCACACTCATTCTTATGTTTAATAAATGTGTGTGTATAGTGTGTGTGTGTGTGTGACAGGCTTACAATGATGGCAACAACAACAAAAACATTTGAGAGTGCGCTAACCCTGGTGCTAGAGGGGGTATGCAGCTGGAGGTTGAATGTTTAAAGGGGTACAGGACTATAAAATGTTCGGGAACCACTGGCCCACAGCAATGACACCATATATGTTCCTTTATAAATACATTTAAGGTATTATGGTTTCTTATGGTTTTACTTGTTAATATTTTTTCCAACAAATCTGGTCCTAGAACAATGAGTCTTGGATTAAAGCCAAGTGAGGTAAACTTAATTTTCTCAAGATCAACTTGTAAACCTGGACGGATRGTTAAATCAGCTTTTGATTCGATCAAACTGCCTTTTGTATCATTACAGACTACRAAGGGAAACRCAGCCGAGAGCTGCCCAGTGACACAAGCCTACCAGAYGAGCTAAACTACTTYTATGCTCGCTTCRARGCAAATAACACTGAAACATGCATGAGAGCAYCAGCTGTTCCAGAAGACTGTGTGRTCACKCTCTATGCAGCTGATGTGAGCAAGACCTTGAAACAGGTCAAYATTCACAAGTTCGCAGGGCCAGAYGGATTACCAGGACATGTACTGCGAGCATGCGCTGACCAACTGGCAAGTGTCTTCAGTGACAWTTTCAACCTCTCCCTGTCCGAGTCTGTAATACCAACATATTTTAAGCAAACCACCATAGTCYCTGTGCCCAAGAACACTAAGGTAACCTGCCAAAATGACTACTGACCCGTAGCACTCACGTCTGTAGCCACAAAGTGCTTTGAAAGGCTGGTCATGGCTCACATCAACACCATTATCCCAGAAACCCTAGACCCACTCCAGTTTGCATACCGCCCTAACAGATCCACAGATGATGCAATCTCTATTGCACTCCACACTGCTCTTTCCCACCTGGACAAAAGGAACATATATGTGAGAATGCTATTCATTGACTACAGCTCAGTGTTCAACATCATAGTGCCCTCAAAGCCTAGTACATCACTGGGGCCAAGCTTCATGCCACCCAGGACCTCTATACCAGGCGTTGTCAGAGGAAGGCCCTAAAAATTGTCAAAGACTCCAGCCACCCTAGTCATAGACTGTTCTCTCTGCTACCGCACAGCAAGCGGTACCGGAGCGCCAAGTCTAGGTCCAAGAAGCTTCTAAACAGCCTCTACCCCCAAATCAAATGTCTACCCAGACTACTTGCATTGCCCCCCCTATTTTACACCGCTGCTACTCTGTTGTTATCATCTATGCATAGTCAGTTTAATAACTCTACCTACATGTACATATTACCTCAACTAACCGGTGCCCCCACCCATTGACTATGTACACCCCCGTGTATAGTCTCGCTATTGTTATTTTACTGCTGCTCTTTAATTACTTGTTACTTATATTTCTTATTCTTAATTTAAAAAAATGTATACTGCATTGTTGGTTAGGGGCTCTTAAGTAAGCATTTCACTGCAAGGTCTTACTACACCTGTTGTATTCGGCGCATGTGACTAATACAATTTGAAGTAAATGACTATCGCCCCGTAGCTCTCACTTCTGTCATTATGAAGTGCTTAGAGAGACTAGTCAAAGATCATATCACCTCCACCCTACCTGTCACCCTAGACCCACTCCAATTTGCTTACCGCCCCAATAGGTCCACAGATGATGCAATCGCCATCACACTGCAYACTGCCCTATCCCATCTGGACAAGAGGAACACCTATGTRAGAATGCTGTTCATTGGCTACAGCTCMGCATTCAACACCATWGTACCCTCCAAACTCATCATTAAGCTTGRGACCCTAGGTCTCGACCCCGCCCTGTGCAACTGGGTCCTGGACTTCCCGACGGGCCGCCCCCAGGTGGTGAAGGTAGGACACAACATCTCCACTCTGCTGATCCTCAACACTGGGGCCCCACAAGGGTGCGTTCTCAGCCCTCTCCTGTACTCCCTGTTCACCCACGATTGCGTGGCCATGCACGCCTCCAACTCAATCATCAAGTTTGCAGACAACACTACAGTGGTAGGCTTGATTAACAACAACTACGAGACAGACTACAGGGAGGAGGTGAGGGCCTTCGGAGTRKGGTGTCAGGAAAATAACCTCTCACTCAATGTCAGCAAAACAAAAGAGATGATCGTGGACTTCAGGAAACAGCAAAGGGAGCACCCMCCTATCCACATCAACGGGACACAGTGGAGAAGGTGGAAAGTTCCTCGGTGTACATATCACCAACAAACTGAAATGGTCTACGCACCCAGACAGTGTGGTGAAGAAGGCGCAACAGCGCCTTTTACAGGTGCACAATTGAGAGCATCCTGTTGGGCTCTATCACCGCCTGATACGGCAACTGCACCGCTCAGGGCTCTCCAGAAGATGGTGCAATCTGCACAACGCATCACCGGTGGCAAACTACCTGCCCTCCAGGACACCTACAACACCCGATGTCACAGGGAGGCAAAAAAGATCATCAAGGACAATAACAACCCAAGCCACTACCTGTTCACCCCTCTTCCATCCAGAAGGCGAGGCCAGTACAGGTGCATCAAAGCTGGGACAGAGAGATTTAAAAACAGCTTCTATCTCAAGGCCATCAGATTGTTAAACAGCCATCACTAGCACAGAGAGGTGCCTGCCTACCTACAGACTTGATATCATTGGCCACTTTAATAAATGGAACACTAGTCACTTTAATAATGCCACTTTAAGAATGTTTACACATTTCCCATTACTCATCTCATATGTATATACTGTATACTGTGTCCTTCAATATCTATTCTATACCATCTATTGCATCTTAGCCGCCTGTCACTGATAATCCATTTATTTTATATATTCTCATCCCATTCCTTTACTAGATTGTGTGTATTAGGTTTAGTTGTGGAATTGTTAGATATTACCTGTTAGATACTGCTGCACTGTCGGATCTAGAAGCATAAGCATTTCGCTACACTCACAATAACATCTGCTAACCATGTGTATGTGGCCGTTAAATTTTGATTTGATCTGGATGGGACGATACAATGGATATGAGTAGGTCTACACATACTGTAGGAGAACATACACTGAGTGTACAAAACATTAAGAACACTTGCTCTTTCCATGACAGACTGACCGGGTGAAAGTTATGATCCCAATTGTTAAATCCTCTTCATCTACACTGATATGAAGTGAAGGAGACAAGTTAAAGAAGGATTTTTAAGCCTTCAGACAATTGAGACATGGATTGTGTCTCTGCCATTCAGAGGGTGAATGGKCAAGTCAAAATATTTAAAGGGCCTTTGAAATGGATATGGCAGTAGATGCCAGGCGCACCAGCTTGTGTCAAGAACTGCAACGCTGCTGKGTTTTTCACGCTCAACAGTTTCACGTGTGTATCCAGCCAACTTGACACAACTGTGGGAAGCATTGGGGTCAACATGGGCCAGCATCCCTGTGGAAGGGAGGGCGGGGCGCAACTCAATATTAGGAAGGTGTTCCTCATGTTTGGTATACTCATTATTTGTTTTATATAATGTACACGTATGCATACTGTATATGAACATTCACTAGTAGGGCCCGAGTACCTAGATTTTCTCAGGCCCATATTAATAAAATTTGTCTCGTAAACAAAGTTATAATAACTCCAATCTTAGCAGGGTTGGAGGCACTGATATACTACACCTTGCAATGAAAATTACATTAATTTAGTTACTCTACATTACCCGTGTTCACTTTTCAAGTAAAACATCAGGCACACACATCCAATCAAAAGTCCACACCAATACYTTAACCAAAGAGGTATCATACCRCTGAGCCCAAATCACAGGAATTCAAACCACAACTCAATCCCTCCATGTTACAGACAGTACGGTACTCAAAACTAATTTCTGGATAAACGTTCAACAAAAGAAACAGTGGCTCTCTGGCCTCATCTAGTGGTATAACTGAATTTCTGCGGTTGAGTTTCACAGGCATATAAAGTACACCATATACACACAAAAATTAGTATGTGGACACGCCTTCAAATGAGTTGATTTGGCTATTTCAGCCACACTCGTTACTGACAGGTGTATAAAATCAAGCACACAGCCATGCAATCTCCATAGACACACATTGGCAGTAGGATGGCCTTACTGAAGCGCTCAGTGACTTTCAATGTGGCACTGTAATAGGATGTTACCTTTCCAACAAGTCAGTTCGTCAAATTTCTGCTAAAGCTGCCCCGGTCAACTGTAAGTGCTGTTATCGTGAAGTGTAAACGTCTAGGAGCAACAACGCCTCAGCCGTGAAGTGGTAGGCCGCACAAGCTCACAAAACGGGACACACGAGTGCTGAAGCCTGTAAAAATCATCACTCCTCGGTTGCAACACTCACTACCAAGTTCCAAACAGCCTCTGGAAGCAACGTCAGCCTAATAACTGTTCGTCGGGAGCGTCATGAAATGGGTTTCAATGCCCGAGCAGCCGCACACAAGCCTAAGATCGGCAAGCGTCGGCTGGAGTGGTGTAAAGCTCGCCGCCATTGGACTCTGGAGCAATGGAAACGCGTTCTCTGGAGTGATGAATCACACTTCACCATCTGGCAGTCCAACAGACGAATCTGGGTTTGGCGGATGCCAGGAGAACGATACCTGCCCCAATGCATAGTGCCAACTGTAAAGTTTGGTGGAGGACGATTAATGGTCTAGGACTGTTTTTCATGGGTCGGGCTACACCCCTTAGTTCCAGTGAAGAGAAATCTTAACGCTACAGCATACAATGACATTCTACACAATTCTGTGCTTACAACTTTGTGGCAACAGTTGGGGAAGTGCCAGATCAAATGCCAGATCAAACATATGCCAGTCACACATGCTTAGATTATAGGCGAAGTAATTGGGAACCACCATTCCAGGAACAACACATGGCATGAGATTTTAGTGACAGTGGTCGTCTAGCAGCAGTAAAGAGATGTATTACCAATGCAGCATATAGATGTTTATCATTATGAAATTGCATAATATGATCCTATATCTTATAATAGGATCTTCATATAACAAAATGTGTTGCCACCATCACCATCTGCCAGCACACRCCCCTGCGGACAATGGCAAACAAACACACAAATGCACTCAAGAGATGTCACAGCTAAACGATTCTTTAGAGATTGTTAAAATGTTGTGTGTGCAGCTGTGTGTGTGCGTGCGACCACTTTCTCCTGCACGGACACTGCAGAGAAGCTGATACAAAATGGTCTAAATGAAGCAGACCTTAGATGTCCACTGTCCACGTTTGTCTGTCACTCACCTGATGAGAGTCAAGTCTAAGTTAGTTCGCAAGCAGTCTTTCTCCAACCGGGACTTCCCTTCTGAAGTATAATCCTGCTCAGAGGTRCTGCTGAGCCCCTCTCCTGTAGGGGCCAGGGTGTTCTCAGAGCATGTGGGGTCAGACACACTGGGGAGCTCTGGATGGGCCAGGGGGGCAAAACTCAGCTCAATGATATGACGCGCACTCTCACAAATTTGGCTCTGGATCTTAGGGGTGAGGGTGGGCAGGTCAAAGGTGAATATGGGCGGGCCGCTGGAGGTCAAGAGGTCAACGCTGTCCAGGCTGCTGTAGGAGGTGCCCTTGACTCGGTGAGACTCCATGATCCTTTCGAAGTGGCGGCTGAAGGAGTCCAGGCTGTCCACTGAGGTCCTGCGAGGGCTGGTCACTGAGATGGGGGACATCAGGGCTGATTGGGCATCCGATATGTGGTCCAGGGGACAACTACAGGAAGAAAYCATGTAGAATGTATTAGGAACACATGAGGTATCTGATTGGCAAATATCTACTATATTTGTGTCTCTATAAATGCTTTACATACTGACTACATGGTGCGTCTGAACTGCAGTGAATATCTCACCCCTTCAGCAGCAGACTGTACACYTGATTGTCCTCCTGGGTGGCATGCTGTCTCTTCTTATCCCCCTGCATCCTCACACTGGCCCAGCTYACCACCTCCTCCTCTTCCTCCTCCAGCTCGTCCTCCTCTCCGTCAGTGCGTACTATGGTACTGGCGCTGGAGGCAGAGGTGCCGAGCACACTGCGGTTACTCCCAAAGGCTGAGTCCACCTCCTCCTGCTCTCTCTCGGCCTCAGCCAATATCACCT
Source organism: Salvelinus sp. IW2-2015 (assembly GCF_002910315.2). Classification (NCBI taxonomy): domain Eukaryota; kingdom Metazoa; phylum Chordata; class Actinopteri; order Salmoniformes; family Salmonidae; genus Salvelinus; species Salvelinus sp. IW2-2015. The sequence continues at coordinate 32,745,662 of NC_036858.1, read as the reverse complement.
CATCTAGGTCTGTTTCCCTATAGCATTTCAGGGGCACTGCATCTAGGTCCGTCTCAGCATAGTTGATGGCTCTGCGGATGATGCCCGTCTTGGGAGAGATGCCAACCACAGTGACCGGGGGCGGAGTCACCAAATCCACCACCTGCTGGACATCGTGATAGGATAAACTCTGACTCTCATCGTCCCATCCCCTCCAGTGACCTGTGGGCTTCAGGAGCAGGGAGGAGGTGGGCAAGGGAGACTCACTGGAGGTCCCACTCGGGGGGGCTTGAGAGGAGTCTGGGATATCAAAAGAGACAAAGAGAGCATGTAAAAGTGARTAGGAATAATATAGAACAATTAGCCTGTTCTAAAAACCATGCAAAACTAGTTTTTTTTTAAAGTTCTAAAGATCATTAGTCATTTTCTGATTGTATTCCATTATGATTGAGTATTGAGTGGACTRACTACGGTAATAACATTCAACATTTTGGTAGCACTTAGTAAAATGACCTGTTCTAAAAACCATTCAAATGTAATAAAATGAYCTGTTCTAAATGTATAGATTGTTATTACAGTGGTACTGTTTATTGACATTCACTGTTTTGGGACCTATAACAGACGGTCTGGGGTGAACTGAGTACTGTAACACAATAGGGACTGATGGAAAATGAGTGAGAGAGATGCAGAGATAAAGAAAATGTAATCAAAAGCAAGGGAACAGATTCTCTAAAGTCCAAATACTTAACAGGAAACACATTAGCTGTGTATGAGGCTGAGATGTCAAGACTCTAAAACTATCAATAAAGGTAAACAAAGAAAGTGTTTGTTTGAGAAGGAAGAGAGTCAGACTTTAATAAGGACAGAGCTGATGCCAGGCCATAAAGCCAAAGATAGCCAGAGCTAATTGGATTACAGGAGTATTGTGAAAGTAGCTGCTTGTTTACGAGAAGGGGCTGACGAACTAGGAAGTCTGAACTGGAGGAGGAAGAGTAAGACAGTGAGGCAAATCCTGTGTCCATAACCAAGTGGGAAGGTAGTAATTTCCAGTTGGATGCATTCACGTGCTTTGAACTAGTTTGAGAAACGCTGATTGGCTAATGGCCAACAAGCTGCGTCAACCATAAACTAAAAGAACAGCTTTCATGTACACTGAGTGCACAAAACATTAGGAACACCTTCCGACTATTGAGTTGCACCCCTTTTGCCCTCAGAACAGTCACAATTTGTCAGGGCATGGACTACAAGTTGTTGAAAGCGTTCCACATGGATGCTGGCCCATGTTGACTCCAATGCTTCCCATAGTTGTGTCAAGTTGGCTGGATGTCCTTTGTTTCCCACTAGTAATAACCAGTTGGAGGGATGTTCAAGTAGATTTTTCCCAGTTGGATTCACGTTTATCGTCGAAGGAATGAGCGTTACACCGAGGCCTGTACTCTGGAGCGGAATTGATTTGGAGGTGGAGGGTCCGTCATGGTCTGGGGCGGTGTGTCACAGCATCATTGGACTGAGGTTGTTGTCATTGCAGGCAATCTAAATGCTGTGCGTTACAGGGAAGACATCCTCCTCCCTCATGTGGTACCCTTCCTGCAGGCTCATCCTGACATGACCCTCCAGCATGACAATGCAACCAGCCATACTGCTCGTTCTGTGCGTGATTTCCTGCAAGACAGGAATGTCAGTGTTCTGCCATGGCCAGCGAAGAGCCCGGATCTCAATCGCATTGAAGCACGTCTGAGACCTGTTGGATCGGAGGGTGAGGGCTAGGGCCATTCCCCCCAGAAATGTCTGGGAACTTGCAGGTGCCTCGGTGGAAGAGTGGGGTAACATCTCACAGCAAGAACTGGCAAATCTGGTGCAGTCCATGAGGAGGAGATGCACTGCAGTACTTAATGCAGCTGGTGGCCACACCAGATACTGACTGTTACTTTTGACCCCCCCCCCATTGTTCAGAGACAAATTATTCAATTTCTGTTAGTCACAGGTCTGTGGACCTTGTTCAGTTTATGTCTCAGTTGTTGAATCTTGTTATGTTCATAGAAATATTTACACATGTTAAGTTTGCTGAAAATAAACGCAGTTGACAGTGAGAGGATGTTTCCTTTTTTTCTGAGTTTATATGATAAATACCACCTTCCCACTTGGCTATGAACGCAGCATTAGAGCTCTTTCAGGACCACCGACCTTTAGAATCATGGCTGTCCTCCATGGGCTGTCCAAACAGGAACTCCCATTTGGCACGGGCGATCTTCTGGGAGTGCAAGGATGGACCCAGCACAGAGGCACCGCTTTCCGACTACAACACAACAGACAATGAGAATGATTGAGTAGGTGATACATAAGGTATAATGTACACTTGTAAATAGTCGCTCACACACACACACACACACACACCTGCATCCCAGAAGCTGTCTCTTCAGTGTCATTGCTCTTCTGGCTGGACTGGCTGGATGTCTCTGGAGAGAGACAGTCCCTCTCTGGCTGAGTGCTCTCCCCCAGACTGCCTGTCACTCCACTGGAGCTTTGGGAAGACACCAGTGCCCCACTATGGTCCTGGGTCTCCCCCCTCTGCTCCCTGTTTACCCCATGTTTATACCCTTGATACCCCAACACAGCTGCTCCATCCCTCCTCTGCTGCAGCTCCTCCTTGGTCACCAGATACACTTCATCACCATCAGCAGTAGGACCCTCACTATTGGACTCCTCCCTGTCCGCAACGGACCCATTCTCCCTCCACTGCTGCATCCTGGAGCTCCAGCTCTCTGGCGGCTCCATGTCAAGTCCTATAATCAGCCGCCTGCTGCTCTCCGGGTTGTCCCTCAGACCCCCTCTGTTGAAGCGGGTGTCATATGGTCTCCTCTCCAGGCTGGGGGAGCCCCGGTCTCCCATGTACTGCGGTGGCTGGTGGCGGTGCAAGGTGGGGCTGTCTTTCGTCAGCAGCTCAGCTCTCTGCAGCCGAGGGTCTATGATAGGAGTGTGGGACGCTACCACCAGGTGCAGCGTAGCTGGCATAGCAGGGGAGGAGATTCCCTTCTGCAGTAGGAGGGGGGAGGCTTGCCCTTGTCTTTGACCTGGTCTAGACTCTCTGGAGTGGAGTCCAGCTCTAAGAGACTCCTTGTCTGTCCACTTATGGTCCTGTAAGTGTGTGTGGGTGTTAGCTTCAGGGTGGGGCTGTGCTGGAGAACCCTGGCCATGGAGGGTGGCGTAGGGTTGAGACTCCCTGGAGATGTAGCCAGACTTGGGGCTCTCTGACCTGGTGGAGTTAGCCTGGGACGGAGTGGGGGAGGGAGTCCTCCTGTCCATGAAGATAGTGGAGAGCTTTGTAGCGTCCTCCGCCAGCTTACGGGCCATGTGAGTGCTAGTGGCCAGGGAGATACTTCTTCTGTCACTCGTCTGGTTCATTCCCTCTCCCAGCTTGCTGTCATTTGACTGACCTGACTGTTTGGAGTTAACCTTGTTTGGTAAGCAGGGGCTATCGCTAGGAGTGCGGCTGCTGGTGTGGCTGCTAGCCCTCTGGTCGCAAGAGGTTGGGGTGCTGGTAATCATGCTTGCTGGTATTTCATGCTGAATTGCAGTGGGCCTGCCTGCAGGTAATGGTGGGCGAAACTTGGAAGACAACCTTGGGCTCTCGTCCCCAAACTTGCAGGACAACCTGGGACTCTCGTCCCCAAACTTGCAGGACAACCTAGGGCTGTGGTCCCCACATTTTGAGGACAGCCTGGGACTCTCGTCCCCTTGCCACAGCCTGTGGTTCTGGACACCATGGTGGCAGCTAACACTGGAAGGGGACATGGTGTAGTTGTAGTAGGACTGCCTGGCTTGAACAGAGAGCTGGTGAGAAGCTGGGCTTCTGGGGAGGCCATTCAAACCACGGTTCCTGTCAGAGTCTATGAGGTGTGCATTGACTGGCAGCGTTTTGGCACCCCTAGGCAGAACCGGGGACCCACCCCAGGACTGGCAGCGGGGCTGCTGCTGGTAGTGCCGAGGCAGGCTGGGGCTTCTGTCTGGGCTGTAGGCTGTAGGCAGAACTGGCTCCCAGTTCTGGGGAGCCAAATTCCTCCATGGCCCTGTAGGTGGCCTCTCTGGCTACAGTGTCCAGAGTGGCCCTRCGGAGGCAGGGGGAGCTCCTGGGGGACCTGCCCGAGGTGGGACAGGACAGTTTGGGGCTGGAGCTACCGGAGCTGTCCGACCACACAGGGTCACTGAGCCTCTTCCTAAGGTGGGCAGGCATATACCCCTCCTCCACACCTCTACTGAAAGGGTTCTCAAGTACACTTTGGCACACAGCACTGTGGGGGCTGTCCACAGACTTAATGCGGGCTTTCTCTATGTAGCTAAAGCTGACCACAGAGCACTTGCCCTCGTCCCCCACACCAGAGCCATCGTAGGACCTGCGCCCACTGGTTGGAGTCGAGGGGGACATTATTCTCCCAGAGGAGGCAGGGGATAGGGGCACCCTCCTGTGGTAGTGCTCAATGTCTGAGGAGCGGGCGAGCACCAGACTGCCATGCTGCGGCCCATTGGGTGCAGACTGGAGAGTGGAGAGCAGCTGACCAATCCCCTCGTAAGGCAGACTCTGCCCATGGTGTGTGGGGGGTCCGGAGTTGTCCGGTAGGTCCGGCTGGAAACTGACAGATTGTCTGGAGGAGGACTTGGAGGTGAGGCTAGGACTGCTGCCCCCATCTTTATGCAACACCCCTGGGGACATGGATGCTGGGCTGGGGGTGGAGGTGGAGGGGCAAGTGCAGGTACAGGTAGAGGTGGAGGTAGAGTGGCTGGCGGTGCGCTGGGACTGAGGTAGGATGTCAGGCCCTTGGAGCACTAGTGGGTGCATCCCCTCCACACCAGCTCCCAGCTCCTTCCCTTCCTCCCCCGGGACAGAACTCACCTCCACATACAGGTGCAGGATCTTGCCTGACTTAGACATGGTCCCCACACTGGCCTCAGTGGAGCCTTCGGTCTATTTTTTGTCTTTTTTTGGTCTTTGATAGTACTAGTGCTCTTATCATAAACCTCCTAACCCCGAATGAAACAAAATGGATCCATTTGGTGAGGGTTAGTAAGCTGGAGGATGATTGGCAGGCCTCTTCGCCATGCTGCAATGCTCAGCTTCTTTTCAGTCTGCCAAAGAGAAAGAAAAGAGTCAATAATATATTAGGACCATTTAGAAGAAAGACAATAAAAAACAAACAAACAAACTGACACAGAAGGATATCAGGGACTCTTACTGTATTCAGAATCGATGGTTGAATGTGTGTGTGTGGTGTGTATTTTTTATTTGTGTGTGTTCACCTAAGTTTTTCTCGGAGGAGCCGAATGTGTGTCATGTTATATAAAAAACCTCCGATCCGCTCATTTGCATAACCTAGGTGATTCGGTCATGCCATTGTCTACCAGAATCCCCGCATGACTCCATGTTCTAGGTGCTTTCCCCTGACCCCCTGGGCAGGTGACTGTAGGCAACACAGACATCAAAAATAGCTACTCCCAGTCATTTTGGGTGAGGCTCAACGTTGGTACCTCTGAACCTACTATCATGGTTAGCAGGGTCAGGTCCTGCTGTATCAGTACCAACCAGTGGAGGACAATTGTGCATAGCTCAATGCTGGAGAAAGTGCATGCAGAGTACTCACGTTCTGTAACTGACTAATCGATTAAAAACTCATCAACCACAGCCCTGTCAACACTTAACACATAGTCGAGGCTAAAAGTTGAGAACGACACAAATATTAATTTTCACAAAGTCTGCTGCCTCAGTTTGTATGATGGCAATTTGCATATACTCCAGAATGTTATAAAGAGTGATCAGATGAATTGCAATTCATTGCAAAGTCCCTCTTTGCCATGCAAATGAACTGAATCCCCCAAAAAACATTTCCACTGCATTTCAGCCCTGCCACAAAAGGACCAGCTGACATCATGTCAGTGATTCTCTCGTTAACACAGGTGAGTGTTGACGAGGACAAGGCTGGAGATCACTCGGTCATGCTGATTGAGTTCGAATAACAGACTGGAAGCTTCAAAAGGAGGGYGGTGCTTGGAATCATTGTTCTTCCTCTGTCAACCATGGTTACCTGCAAGGAAACATGTGCCGTCATCATTGCTTTGCACAAAAAGGGCTTCACAGGCAAGGATATTGCTGCCAGTAAGATTGCACCTAAATCAATCATTTATCGGATCATCAAGAACTTCAAGGAGAGCGGTTCAATTGTTGTGAAGGCTTCAGGGCGCCAAAGAAAGTCCAGCAAGCGCCAGGACCGTACTGGCACCACCAGTACAGAGCTTGCTCAGGAATGGCAGCAGGCAGGTGTGAGTGCATCTGCACGCACAGTGAGGCGAAGACTTTTGGAGGATGGCCTGGTGTCAAGAAGGGCAGCAAAGAAGCCACTTCTCTCCAGGAAAAACATCAGGGACAGACTGATATTCTGCAAAAGGTACAGGGATTGGACTGCTGAGGACTGGGGTAAAGTCATTTTCTCTGACGAATCCCCTTTCCGATTGTTTGGGGCATCCGGAAAAAAGCTTGTCCGGAGAAGACAAGGTGAGCGCTACCATCAGTCCTGTGTCATGTCAACAGTAAAGCATCCTGAGACCATTCATGTGTGGGGTTGCTTCTCAGCCAAGGGAGTGGGCTCACTCACAATTTTGCCTAAGAACACAGCCATGATTAAAGAATGGTACCAACACATCCTCCGAGAGCAACTTCTCCCAACCATCCAGGAGCAGTTTGGTGACGAACAATGCCTTTTCCAGCATGATGGAGCACCTTGCCATAAGGCAAAAGTGATAACTAAGTGGCTCGGGGAACAAAACATCAATATTTTGGGTCCATGGCCAGGAAACTCCCCAGACCTTAATCCCATTGAGAACGTGTGGTCAATCCTCAAGAGGCAGGTGGACAAACAAAAACCCACAAATTCTGACAAACTCCAAGCATTGATTATGCAAGAATGGGCTGCCATCAGTCAGGATGTGGCCAAGAAGTTAATTGACCGCATGCCAGGGCGGATTGCAGAGGTCTTGAAAAAGACAGGTCAACACTGCAAATATTGACTCTTTGCATCAACTTCATGTAATTGTCAATAAAAGCCTTTGACACTTTTGAAATGCTTGTAATTATACTTCAGTATTCCATAGTAACATCTGACAAAAATATCTAAAGACACTGAAGCAGCAAACTTTGTGAAAATGTATATTTTTGGTGTTATTCTCAAAACTTTTGGCTACGACTGTACAACCATTTACATCTCACTATTCCCTGGCTAACTGTTCAAATGCAGACCTAAACAACATTTCCATATCCTTAAAAGAGAGACCAAAACAGCTATTAGATATGGTAACACAAGGCTATCACTAGTCTCAGCAGAAGCCAGAGGTAGGCTGTTCTAGAGACACCCTGGTCTACAAAGCAAGGCGTCTTTGGCTGTCAGGCTGACTGGCATGGACTTCCAAATGTGCTTTCTATTCATGCTATTAACTAGCCATGGCGAAGCAGCTTGAGTGTCTGGGGAGGTAGGTAAGAGTAGTGTTCTGGTGTTCTCAGCTCTGTTAGGTGTTCTGTGAATAATTTGTTGTTACCAGAGAATCCTCAACTACAGAGAACAGTCTGACTCCTCTCAAAATAGTGCATCAGAAGAGTAAAACCTGAAAATGTCTTTCCAAAAATAGTAATGTATCATAGTATCATAAGCTCCTGGCTGTAAACAATTTGTAATCATACAGTACAGGTCTTGCTTGGATGGTTGGATCTGTGATGAACTCCACAAATGTGTCTGATTGCTAGTTGGAATCAGACCTGTTAGAGGTCTGTTGGATTAAATCAAAGCTATTTTCAAAGGTGAGGGATCCTTGAACTTGGAGGCTCAGAATGAACCAAAACAAGAGACAAGGCAGGCAGACAAGTTACTGTGGTTACCCAACACATTCCACGCTTTTTTATTATCAATCCAAATGTGTAGTGTCTGTCAAGTTCACACTCACACCAGCTCCTCAGTCTAGAATAGCAAGTGTGAAATTCTCTCAGTTTGAGTTCAATTACACAGAGAGGCAACAAATGTGGATATTGAAATTGATATAATGTCTGGATAAATTCGATATTGGCTCTGACAGTGTCAACCTCTCAATAGTTTATTTTTGAGAGGTCATGGACCCACCTTTAGAGGAACTTGTTCTCTCTATGTTGTCTCCACGTTGTTTACCTTAGTCGCGGCAGGACAGTCATTACCACACAAATCATAAGTAGGAGGAGGAAGGCCCCAACCACTGCCACTGCCAGCACCCTGCTCTAATATTAGCTCTTACCGGACGCAATGTTGTCAGCCTGATCCTCACACATCACGTACAGACACTCAGAGACACCAGTAATTATAGTGTAGCGGGTAGTTACCAAGGCCAGATAATGGTCATTAATGCAAAGTAATGAATAGTTTGAAAATATTATTATGCAATTTTTTTGTCTGGAAATGTGATCACTAAAGATAAACAGTCTCACACATCTGTGTATGTACGCCTTCGAAATGCCCTTAAGGGAAATAGTGTCATGATCCAAATCATCCAAATCATCCCAGATGCTAAATAACACACACTCACACACTCACAAGCTGGATGCAGGGGCTAATCATGACTATCCGAAATCCCAGGAAAAAGCAGGGTTGTGTCATGACTCTCCTGGGAAAGTGCCAGGCATGGTAGAGGGCAGTCACACATACACGCCTCACACACCCATAGCTGCACAGTCACTGCAGAGACACACTAACGCACAGGGAAGGGAGGGATCCTGTCCAGTAGTTGTAAACAAACATATCATCTAACCTACCCTTGGCCTGTACTGTGTCCAACAACCTTTATAAAGAGAAGGGAAAAAATATTTTTTTTGTGATTCAGCACAGCAGCCTCTGGTCTCACACTGTAGAAAATGTAATGAAATGTCAAGGTGACAGCAGATTGTAAATTACACAGAGAGATCCACATTGACGCACACACTCGTACAAACACGTACTCTGATAGGGGCGTTCTGAGAAGATGTCTGTGACAAATGCATGGCCTTTGTGATTACGAACCTGTTGAATTGACTGCAGTTAGGCTACGTGACCATCTTGCTAATCATATTCCCCAGCACCATTTACCCTCATCTTTTGGCTTGAACCTGCATCCCTGTGCAGTTTCATTTTTAACCCTGTACAGTAGGTATAATAATGTATTCACCCACCCTTGGATATTTTTCACATTTTGAACACGTTACAGAGTGAGATTGAAATAGACTTACATTTATTTTTTTGTGATTGAGCCATACAAAATACTCCATAAAGTCAGAGTGAAAAGTCCTGTGGAGAATCCTGAACATGGCAACCAAACTTAGCACGGGTCATACACTAACCTGAGGACAGGAAGAATAAACCTGTTTCACTCTCTGAACAACAGCACAGAAAGGGCTGCATTTCAGAAAAGCAGGTAGGGCCCCCACAGTGCCAAATACTAAACTACAGTATGTATCATAAGTATTCACCCCCTTGGATTTTTTTCACATTTTGTGCATTACAAAGTGGGATTGAAATAGCTTGATCTGCACAAAATACTGTATAATGTCAAAGTGAAAAGAAAATTCTATAAATGAATCTAAAAACTAAAAAAAAACTAAAATATAGTCGTGGCATAAGTATTTCGATTTGTTTAGGCAAGCCTAAATTAGTTCTGGAGTACAATTTTGCTTAACAAATGACATATAAATTACATGGACTCACTCAGTGTAAAATAATATGGGTTGACATTATTGAATGGCTACCCCTTCATCTTTCACCCATACTGTACATCTGTAAGGTCCCTCAGTCAAGCAGATTCAACAAAACATACCAGGGAGCTTTTTGAAAGCATCATAAAGAAGAGAATTGATTAGTAGATGGTAACAATAACACATCAGGCGTTTAATATATTTTTAAGTGTAGTTGCAACCCCCCCTCATGTCTCTGATCACTACTTTGTTTCCTCCAACCCTACTCACTCAATCCTATCCTCTCTTCTTTCTGCTAAGTCCTTCTCCCTCCAGTCTCCTGACTCTGTCAATTTGACCCTACTCTTCTCCCTTTCTGCATTCTTTGACTCTCACAGTCCCCTTTCCTTCCAGCTGGCCCAACCTTCCCCTCCTGCTCCGTGGCTGAGCGTCTCACTGCATGCTAACAGAACAGGGCTGCGGGCAGCTGAGTGGAAATGAGTGGAAATGGATACTTCCGGAGGACCTATCATGCTTTCGCTCCCTCCTCTCTACCTCTGTATTGGCTGCTAACGCCACTTTAAATCTTTATTTATTTATTTTTTAATTAGTTTTACTCTACATACAAAATGTATACGTATGAACAAAATCCACTTTCTATCACTCAAAACGTCAAGCTTCTGCCTCCAACCCTGGGAAACGCCTCCACTTTCTCGTCCCTCCTTAACCCTCCTCTCCCTCCCTGCGGGTGACTTTGTCAAGCACTTTCATTTTTTTGTTAAAAAGGTTGACGACATCCACTCCTCACTCACTCCGCCTACACAGCCTACTGAGTCCACTGGTCCCACTCACACAGAACTACCCTGTGACTAGGGATGTTCCTAGGGATGTCCGGCCGCCCCTCCTCAAGAAACCAACACTACAGACCGGAATCCATTCTTTGCTTTCCAAAACACTTGTGCATGCAGTCTCTGACCAACTCTCTCTCTCTCAGAACAATCTTCTTGACCCTAACCTGTYAGGCTTCAAGGCTTCAAGACCACTCTCTTCTGCGTCACAGAGGCTCTCCGCTCTGCCAAACCTGACTTGCTTTCCTCTGTTCCTCCTAGATCTATCTGCTGCCTTTTACACTGTGAACCATTAGATCCTCCTCTCCATTCTCTCAGGGTTGGGCATCTCAGGCTCTGCACACTCCTGGATTGCATCCTACCTGGCAGGTCGCTCCTACCAGGTGTTGTGGAGAGGATCTGTGTCTGCACCACGTGCTCTCACTACTAGTGTCTCACAGGGCTTGGTCCTAGGCCCTCTCCTCTTTACACAAAGTCACCCATCTCTGTCATATCCTCACATGGTTTCTCTTAAAACTGAGCTGCTCTTCCTCCCGGGGGAAGGCCTGCCCGCTCCAAGACCTCTCCATCACGGGTGACAACTCCACTGTGTCCCCCTCCCAGATTGCAAAGAACCTTGGCTTGACCCTGGACAACACCCTGTCGTTCTCCGCAAACATCAAAGCAATGACTCACTCCTGCAGGTTCATGCTCTACAACATTCATTGCGTACGACCTTTCCTCACACAGGAAGAGGCGCAGGTCCTAATCCAAGCTCTTGTCATCTCCGGTCTAGACTACTGCAACTCTCTGTTGGCTGGGCTCCCTGCTTGTGCCATCAAACCCCCGCAACTTATCCAGAATGCCACAGGCCGCCTGGTTTTCAACCTTCCTAAGTTTATCCATGTCATCCCGCTTCTCCGCACACTCCACTGGCTTCCAGTCGAAGCTTGCATCATCTTCAAGACCTACGGAGCAGCAAGGGGAACTGCCCCTCCTTACTTTCAGGCTATGCTCAAAGCCTACACCCGAGCACTCCATTCCGCCACCTCTGGTTTCACGGCAGCTCCCACTCAGCCCAGTCAAAGTTCTTATCTGTCCTGGTACCCCAACGGTGGAACAAGCTTCCCCCTAAAGTCAGGACAGCGGAGTCCCTGCCCATCTTTCAAAAACATCAGAAACCTTACCTCTTTGATGCGTATCTTAAATAACGCTCACAGCGCCCTCAATTTATTTCAATCCCACTTTCTAATGCAACAAAATGTGAAAAAAATCCAAGGGGGTGAATACTTATGATACCCATTGTACAGCATTGCTGTTTGAGACCACAACCCATACAGTAGTTCACCTCAGCTATCCCTATACACTGGTCAATCATGATTAGTAAGGTTGTGTTAACTGCAGAACACACAGAGGGGCGATGAAGAGTCGAGTCACAAGACAAGTTGTAACACTATCTGTGAATGCCAAGGTAACTGACAACCACCTGAAATGGACACCTACTTGTGTAATAGAATGCTGGGTGACAGTTTTACAAAAGCACCAAAAAGGGGGGGTTAACAACAACAACAAAAAGAGTTCAGTACAAAAAACTTCTGGTTGGCTTGCCCCAAGACGTTTTGTTGTCCTTATGCATGTAAATATGACTACTACGTAGATACAGAAATAAGCACCCTATAGATTTAGTGTATCGAATTACACAACAAGGTTAACTACCTGTTCTTGAGACAGGGGACAGGATCCGTGCTTACGTCATTGAATACAAAGTAGTCTGGCAGGAGTCAGACGTGAACAAATGAAGGAAAGGTCACTCTAGGCCACTGTATAAATAGTTAAGTTAATTGGGCCCGTATGAAGTGGAATAAATCCAGGGCCCAGTTATTCAAAAGTTATCTATCTGGATTTCGMYCTGAMTGAGGACATCAACCAGACTGCTGGAGACTATTACAACCACGAGACAGAACTATTATTTTATAGCTTTWAAAAAATGTCAGATCCATTTAGTTTCGTCAAATTCAAACCCCAATTATCACAGACATCAATCTCCCCTGATGACCAGATGGAGGAGAATTTGAGGGAGATTTGATTAATAAAAAAATAAAAACACTTGCTCCTAAATCATAACACCTCAAAAATCATGTCTGGTTGTTTTGGTTTTTCACAGACTAGCAAGTAGATAATAAAAAATAAAAAACACATCTGTCAATTCTAGCCAATTAAAAAACAGTTGACATATAATAGTATTTTTAAAACAAAGAGACCAATAGACATTCATATTAATAACATCACACAGCCACATGTTGAACTGGTTGTTGAAAAAGGCACACTGGGTAGAGTACAACCTCATAATAGCACACTCAAGGATCAACATGTGTCCCCCACCCTTCTCTTCCTTCTTTCTCACACACCCTGATAAGCAGGGCAGTTTGGCAGACTTTTTCTGTACTCTACCTAGTAGGATTCCACCCCAATTGCTGTTCAAATCTAATAAAATGTTATTTGTCACATGCTTCGTAAACAAACAGGTGTAGACTAACAGTAAGTAAGCATTTCCCTGTCAGTCTACACCGGTTGTTTACGAAGCATGTGATGAATAATTTGATTTGACTTGATTTGTTCAATCCACAGGCACACATACACTGCACACAGAGTCCCACTATAACACCAATCTCTCTTACCTCAGACTCCTCCCCATCTTGCTAACAGCATCCCCTGAGTGGCCGCAACAAAGGCTGGGACTGACTCCTTCCTCCCTCTCATCTCCCTTTCTCCTCTTCACCACCTCTAAACTCACAGTGGCTGTCCGTTTTGCCAGCTCATCCATACTGGATTTACGCCTCCCACACAACTCAGTGTGTGCTCCTCCCTCCCTCCTCTTCCTCCTCCTCTAGACTCCCTAAGTCCAATGGAGCGCTGTCTTCCACCTCCTGCCACTTTGTCCCTACCTCCAGGAACAGTTCTCAACCAATCAGATCCCTTGATCCAGTGCCGTCTTACCGGCCCAATGGCTAGTGGTATAAAGTAGTTTGTTTAGCACTAACAGATGGTCGAAGACAGTGCAGCTTATAGTTCCTGTGGAGGTAACAAGGTCAGACAGGACTGGCGCGCCAGGATAAAGAGACAGGGCTAATTTGAGTCGTAGAGTCCGGGGTAAAAGTTGTGATCCTCTGAGGAACTACAAAGATAGACAAATCCGGGGCGTCAGGTTCACACGCTCACCCTCGGACAGTCAGTGTTTTTCTATCCCTCTGATAACCCTACTAGCACTCTCTCTAGCTGTCAACACTGACTGGCTGGCTGGCTGTAGCATGGTCTCTACTCTACCTCACCAGGAGGTTCTGGACTTGGGAATTGTATGTAATACATTCTGTCAATCAAGTTTGATGACAGATAAACAGCAGAGCAGAGACCATGTAAGTTATTATGCTCTCACTGCCATATGGAAGTGACAGCTTAACAAATGACACCCCACTGTATTGTGCCAGTCCTACCCCTCCCAGCCCGCCACTCCGCCTCACTCTCTATTTTCTGTGGCTTGGCTGCGATCAGAAGTGAATTTCCACACAACTTCCCCAGTCAATCTTCTCCTGGCTGGTGTCCGATCCTTCCAGACAAGAACGAGGGGAAAGGAAAGGCAGACCTCTCTGGATTGGTCTTTCCAGACAGACAGCTTAACCCRATAACGCAAAATCCAAAATCCAGACTGGGAAAACAAGCTTTACTAATGGTGATCTTTAGAGACTTAATAAGTCTTTGTGAAGCTGTAAAGTGCTGACACCAAGTGGGATTCAGAGTCACATCAGACCCGAACACAATGTCCGATTTCAAAACAATGGAGCCTATAAAACAGCTGAGACAGATGCACGTGAGACCGATTCAATTTTATGTCACAAGACTGACCCTGAAGTCAATTGTATGTAGCTATATCCTAATCTTTTGACCCATCAGCAGCTGAGCATATAAGCAGATCAATTCCATGTACAGTACGGAACAATCAACCCCTTACTCACCAAGATGTTTATCACCAACAGTCAATTGTTAAGGGYGATTCCTGCGTTATGGACATTCCATTTGCATGCAAAAWWWAAAAAAAAAGACTTTAATGTCTCACAGAATTGACCACAAATGTTGAAATTAAACATTTGATGAGTGTGTCTATAGTACCCCTTCGAGGGAGTGTATACCCCAAAAAGCTGACCTCTAAATATTGGCTTGTTGGAGAAATAATGCAAATAAGATGTGTTATGGATGTTRCATGAAATGGACAAGCTTTTTGGGGAGACTGAATATATTATTATAAGTCTTAGGTCAAAACATGACTAGGCATTTCAAAGGAAAGGTTTGGCTGAACACAAAAACTATTATTTTGAAAAGATTGTCATTTCAATGATTACTTTTGATTAAAAAAACTACCGTTATGGATATTACACCCTCCGTTATGGACGTTACAGAGTCTGAAATAGACATTAACATTTTAAAGATGTCTTGGTCAAAATCTAATATAAATAGACTTGTCATTTGGAATGTTTTWAAAAATGTCAGAAAAAGGCATAGTACATTAGGATTGCATAATTACAGGTAGTCTGAATAGGATACAAGGCCAGACACCACACCCTAATAGGTCATATATACAGTACCAGTCAAAGGTTTGGACACAACTACTCATTAAAGGGTTTTTCTTTATTTTTACTATTTTCTACATTGTAGAATAAYAGTGAAGACATCAAAACTATGAAATAACACACATGGAATCATGTGGTATCCAAAAACATGTTAAAAAAATAAAAAATATATTTTAGATTTTAGATTCTTCAAAGTAACCACCCTTTGCCTTGACAGCTTTGCACACGCTTTTCCTTCACTCTGCGGTCCAACTCATCTCAAACCATCTCAATTGGGTTGAGGTCGGGGGATTGTGGAGGCCAGGTCATCTGATGAAGCAACATCACTCCCCTCCAAACCAGATGGGAGGGCATATTGTTGCAGAATGCTGTGGTACCCATGCTGGTTAAGTGTGCCTTGAATTCTAAATAAATCACTGACAACGTCACCAGCAAAGCACCCCCACACCTCCTCCTCCATGCTTCACGGTGGGAACCACACATGCAGAGATCATTCGTTCACCTACTCTGCGTCTCACAAAGACACAGCAGTTGGAACCAAAAATCTCAAATTTGGACTCATCAGACCAAAGGACAGATTTCCACTGGTCTAATGTCCATCACTCATGTTTCTTGGCCCAGGCAAGTCTCTTCTTATTGGTGTCCTTTAGTAGTGGTTTCTTTGCAGAAATTCGACCATGAAGGCCTGACTCACGCAGTCTCCTCTGAATAGTTGCTGTTGAGATGTGTCTGTTACTTGAAATCTGTGAAGCATTTATTTGGACTACAATCTGAGGTGCATTTAACTCTAATGAAATTATCCTCTGAGGCAGAGGTAACTCTGGGTCTTCGTTTCCTGTGGCGGTCCTCATGAGAGCCAGTTTCAGTTTCAAGTTCTTGAAGTTTTCCAAATTGACTGACCTTCATGTCTTACAGTAATGATGGACTGTCATTTCTCTTTCCTTATTTGAGCTGTTCTTGCCATAATTTGGACTTGGTMTTTTACCAAATARGGCTATCTTCTGTATACCCCCACTACCTTGTCACAACACAACTGATTGGCTCAAACGCATTAAGAACGAAAGAAATTCCACAAATTAACAAGTCACACCTGTTAATTTAAATGCATTCCAGATGACTACCTCATGAAGCTGGTTGAGAGAATGCCAAGAGTGTGCAAAGCTGTCATCAAGGCAAAGGGTGGATACTTTGAAGAATATAAAATACATTTTATTTGTTTAACACTTTTTTGGTTACTACATGATTCCATATGTGTTATTTCATAGTTTTGAACCCTTGAGTAGGTGTCCAAACTTTTGACTGGTACTGTATATATCAAATATAAGAGATAGACAGCAGCCCCCCCACCAACCAAATTGTGAACTAAAACTTGCATTTGAATTTTATCCCCCTACTAGCACTGCCTTTGCTAGCTACTTTGAGGAAAAATTTACTTACTATGACTGAGATATGTGGTTGTCCCACCAAGCAATCTTAAGATGAATACACTACCTGTAAGTCACTTTGGATAACTGTAAGTCACGTCTGCTAAATGACTAAAATGTAAATGTATATTGCAAATCCACTTTTCTGGACACTGGATTTATTCAGTATATTTGGGGGGGGGGGGGGGSKTTCATTTGAAAAATACTAAGCCTGTTCTCATCTTTCTGTCTAAAGAATAGTACTGACATATATGAGAAATGCATTTCAACATGGTTTTCCAAGAGAATATTAGCTAGAACACTTTTCACATCATATCAACATTTGCTAAAGTAAACATCTGAAGAATACATCTCAGAACAAGCTCAAACAATGTGGTGTACGCACAACATTTTGAAGCTAAGATATGATGCATCAATACCCATCACATCCACAACCGTTATGGATTACGGATATCATAACACTGGACAGGGATACTGATAATGAAAAGAGAGAATGCAATTATAGACCATACAAAACCTAGAAAAAGTTGATGATCCAATGTAAGGTGCATGTTTTACAAAAACTTTTCCTAAAAAACRTTATGGATGTCACATTGCCTGTCCCAGTTACCTCCCTTGAATATGGTCTGTAGACACTTGAATTTGGTCTGTATTGCTTCATTAACGTCTCATCTTCATAACTAATACTGGGGGATAGCTGTGAATGGAAAAACAAGCTCTGTGACGCCTTTTAAAAAGCCATGAAATGACTGATTGAAAAGCTTTTTTTCCAGACTTGGACACGTTGTCTGTAATGATCAAAATTCATGCAATTTCCTACTTAAACTTTTCAAATAAAGCCTGAACTCCAGCATATAGACCAGGGTTCTCCAACCCTGTTCCCAGAGAGCTACCCTCCTGTCAGTTCACTCCAACCCCAGTTGTAACTAACCTGATACAGTTGATCAACCAGCTAATTATTAGAATCAGGTGCGCTAGATTAGGGTTGGAGTGAAAACCTACAGGAACGGTAGCTCTCCAGGAACAGGGTTGGAGAGGGCCGATATAGACCTTAAGGATAATTATGAACGTGGTATCATTTGGAAATGACTAACTTGATTTGTGGATGCTCAGGTTGACTTTCCCACGTTATCACCCTACACGGAATTACAGTCACATCCACTGACCATGCAAAGTGAGCCGTTTCATCTGGGGACAGTTTAAAATCCCCATCATAGCTCAGATTCTAAGAAAAACATCACAGCATGTGATTGAAAACATTAACCACTGAATGCCCCTGCATTGTCTTCAGTCCAGCTATATTGCATCAGAATGTTTTATGGCCCTGAAATCCCACTTTATGCTCTGGCAGACAGATCGATGGCTCATATGCTTAACCAAGTGCCTTACACAGTCAGATCAATCTGGGCTGGAGAATGGCGCAATGCACTACCTCTGTTATTGGAGCAATCTATTCTCTGAGGAGATGCCGTGCCAAGCCAGGCTGCAGTGGGGAGCCTGCCTACTGGGCACACACTGGTTGAATCAACGTTGAAGTACTGTATAATATTCACTGGAGGAATCAGAATTATATTGTCACCTGGAGGTGGCAGACTGAAGGTATTCAAAAAATGCCCCCCAATCCCCCTCTTAGAAATGTCCTTCCCTCCATGGCTCCACCCACTGGGCACGCACTGTTTGAATCAATGTTGTTTTCACGGAATTTGTCAACATATTGTGACGTGGAATCAATGTGGAAAATTTGAAAAAGTCATCAACCAGTACTGTTTTCATATCATTTCAACCAGCACTGTAAAAAAAAAAAGAGATGTGAATCCAACATATTAATAAGTTGTCGATTACATTTTAAATCAACCAACCATCCTTCATATAAAAGAGTTCTACCTGAAGTGCATTACCCCTCATATACCAGTAGGAGTCCCTGTTCAGGCACAAATCATTGGGCTGTGGCTTCACATTTTATTTAGGTTGATGTTAGCCTAGGCAGCCGCTAGATCAACACTATCGTCTAGGATTGATATGCATTCACGGTAATACACTCGCAACCGGAGTGGATCGGCTTGTACATAAAGCATCATCCATTCAGGTTGCAAAGGCAAAAATATATGTACTGTCTTAATAAAACACAATTTTCCACCACCATTTTGGGATTTTCTGACAAATTAGGATGTTGAGTTCAGCCAAGGGTGTGCAACATCCTAAGTTGCCTGAAAAACTTTGCAGACTGAATGAAGGATAATTTATGTACAAGCCGGTCCACAGGGGACACGAGTGTATTACYGGGAATGCACATCAATCCTAGAAGACAGTGCAGATCTAGCGGCCACTATTGGCTGCCTAGGCTAGGCTGATATCATGACGTTGAAACAATGATGCTGATTCAAAACATACCATTTTACTATCAATAATGAAACAAGGTCAAATAAAATATATCTAATCACATCTAAAATTCAACAAAATTTCAACCACCCAATCACTGAGTGTCCAAAACATTAGGAGCACCTTCGTAATATTGAGATGGACCCCCATTTGCCCTCAGAACAGCCTCAAATCGTCAGGCTGGCTGGATGTCCTTTGGGTGGTGGACCACTCTTGATACACACGGGAAACTGTTGRGTGTGAAATACCAGGGCAGCATTGCAGTTTTTGACACACTCAAACCGGTGCGCCTGGCACCTACTACCCCGCTCCAAGGCATTTAAATATTTTGTCTTGCCCATTCACCCCCTGAATGACACACAGACAATCCATGTCTCAATGCTTAAAAATCCTTCTTTAACCGGTCTTCACCCCTTCATCTACACTGATTGAAATCAATTTAACAGGTGACATCAATAAGGGATCATACTGTAGCTTTCGCGTGGATTCGCCTAGCCAGCCTGTCATAGAAAGAACAGCTGTTCCTAATGTTTTATACACTCAGTACAAAACACATAGGATGAAAAAAAAAGTTCAATGCAATTTCAACATATACATAGTTCTGATGATTATGTTGAAATTAGATTGATGTAACAACCTGTTAAATCAGGTTAAGTCAATGTATAAGTTTGACCCTAATCTCAAAAACAGTACTGGTTGATTCCACATTGACAAATTATGTTTAAAACACCATTGACTCAACCAGTGTGTGCCCAGCGGGTAGGGGAGTTTCTTTATAAGAGGGGGAGTGGGGGCATTTTTTAAGGACCGCGGAAATATCATGGCCTCAGCATTAAAACTATGTCATAGGCTCCTGTGTCTGTCTGTCTGTCCGGCATGCACACTGCCCTTATCACCAGGCAGCATCTGCATAAATCATTATGGCCACACAGTGGGGGGTGGAAGGAGATGTCGATGAATGAGAAGTGGACTCACTGGAGTCAGAGGAGAAAGAGGGTGGAATTGATGAGGTGAAATGTACAGTACAAGGAAGGACAGAGTGAGAGTGAGAGAGAAGAAAGTGTGTTTGTAAGAGAGAGAGTGAGAGAGACCCAGAAGTATTGTGCAACAGCCTTGCTGACTGAGTAGCACCTGGGACAGGGGACTGAAGTCAGTGAAGTGCAGTTTATAGAATTTGTTTATGTTTTAATTTATTTAACTAGGCAAGTCATCGGATGAAACACTGTCATCCGATAGGCTGGAGGAAATGGACTAGGCCTACTGCCTCTGAAGTTTAAAAAGGCTTGTCAGACACAGTGATTGGATACGTACTAAATAAGATACTCAAATAATCTTGTTTTTTGTGGTTTGTGGACGGCAATGATACCAGGTCGCAGTTTGGGGCAACAGTTTGACATGGCAGAATAATTGTACATGAATGTCTGTTGGACAGATCTGACACAAAGAAAGATGGCTATGTTCAGTCTTGTTGAATGGGAAATAATACTTCAGTAGGGAACAGGTGTTTGATTACCAAACATAAATCTGCATTGCCTATGGCTTGAGCAAAATAAAATAAACAGACCACTGAAAAAAGTTTTGAATGGAGTTAGGCTATGTCAGATTTTAAGATACTCTAGGTCTGCAATGGGAATACTGTCATATCAATAGTTTACAAGTGAGCTCTGCACCTTACAATCTGTCCCAAACAACTAGCATCTGCCCCATGGTCACTGTTCTGCGACAGAACTGTAAAGTGATGTTGTTGGGTGAACTAGAGCATAGAAGATGGAAATGATAGGCTTCAATACAAGAGCTATCTTAAAAAAAGAAAACAATAGGCTATTATAGCTGGAACAATTCCTGGAGAGATATTTTCATTAATTAATTAAGAGTCGCATTGCTAGCCTACAATAACAAACCACACTGCAAGCTTGTCACGGCTCATGAAGATAGTCACTTACCCCTGCCATTACATGAATGCTAATTATATAAGATGCAGCAGAATCCTGATAGAGCCGCCGAGTAGCCGTGTTTACATTCTCTGCTGGTTAACCCCTTTTTTTCTGCAATGAGTAGGTTGACGTAGTAACCTTGGTTGAAAAGCAGATTTCCATTCATAGCTAAATCGTTCTGAAACGGACAGCTCCTCTGATACACCCTCACTCCACGAAGAGCACGCCATGCGCGCCGCTTACGCACGCGCACCCTCCTAGCGCGAGCATCTCTCACAGAGCGCGTGCTATTTACGCCTCCTCGAAGCAGTGTTTACAATACAATTTGCACTGAAAACGGACTTGAAATCTATATTAGCCTATCTAACAGACGGACCATACAGCACCCAGGGCTTACTACTACTAGGCTAACTTGTGTCAAAAAGAAGAACTATTATAAGAAAATAATGGATATTAGGCTTCTATCTCTTTACCTAGCAACCTACTGTACATGCCCATTCTTTTTCAACCACCATATACTCTACATGACCAAAAGTATGTGGACACCTGCTCGTCAAACATCTTATTCCTAAATCATGGGCATTAATATGGAATCGGTCCCCCCTTTGCTGATTTAACAGCCTCCATTAATCTGGGAAGGCTTTCCACTGTTGGAACATTGCTGTGGGGACTTGCTTTCATTCAGCCACAAGAGCATTAGTGAGGTCCCAATGATGTTGGGGGATTAGGCCTGGATGGCAGTCAGTGTTACAAGTCATCCCAAAGGTGTTCGATGGAGTTGAGGTCAGGGCTCTGTGCAGGCCAATCAAGTTCTTCCACACCGATCTCAACAAGACATTTCTGTATGGACCACACCTTGTGCACGGGGGCATTGTCATTCTGAAACAGGAAAGGACCTCCCCAAACTGTTGCCACAAAGTTGGAAGCACAGAATCGTCTAGAAAGTCATTGTGTGCTGTAGCGTTAAGATTTCCCTTCACTGGAACTAAGGAGCCCGAACCATGAAAAACAGCTCCAGACCATTATTCCTCCTCCACCAAACATTACAGTTGGCACTATGCATTGAGGCAGTTAGCGTTCTCCTGGCTTCGTCCAAACCCAGATTTGCCAGTCAGACTGCCAGATGGTAAAGCGTGATTCATCACTCCAGATAATTCGTTTCCACTGCTCCAGAGTCCAATGGCGGAGAGCTTTACAACACCCCAGCTGACGCTTGGCATTGCGCATGGTGATCTTACATGCTGACCAGACCGGACACGTCTCGTGCGCGAGCGTTGCAAAATAAATGTACACATACATGTTATTCAATCATTGCATCACACTGCTCTCAAGTGTCTGCGTAGCCAGGCGCTGAAATAGAACTTGGTTCAATTTGTGACGCTCGATGTGGTGCAAGTCCTGCTTCTCCTCATTGGTTTTTGGGAGCATATACCCACTTGGGTGATTGAAATATAAACTGTGGTCCACACACCAGTCCAATTGGTTGTGGTAATGCACCTTAAAGTTGCCAACCGCAATATAAAGTCCAAAGAAGAAGAAGAAGCCTGAAGGAGGAGAGATTACTAGAAACAAACTCAGTTGACCGTTTTATCTGTGGATTAATTGTAGGACCTTGTGCATTTCAGGTAAAATCTCGATAGTGAGTGTTGCAACCCGAGGACAGACGATTTGTACGTGCTACGCGCTTCAGCACTCGGCAGTCCGGTTCTGTGAGTTTGTGTGGCCTACCACTCGCGGCTGAGCCTTTGTTGATCTTAGACGTTTCCACTTCACAATAACAGCACTTACAGTTGACTGGGGCAGCTTTAGCAGGGCAGAAATTTGACAAACCGACTTGTTGGGAAGGTGGCATCCTAGGAAGTCGTTACGTTGAAAGTCACTGAGCTCTTCAGTAAGGCCATTCTACAGCCAATGTTTGTCTATGGAGATTGCATGGCTGTGTGCTCGATTTTATACACCTGTCAGCAATGGATGTGGTTGAAATAGCCAAATCCACTCATTTGAAGGGGTGTCCACATACCTTTGTATATACAGTGTATTATATAGTGTTTGAGGTGTGCAAAATCCACTTAAATCTCGCTGGATTGATTGCTTTAGAGAAGAAAGATAACTTTATTTTTGATGGGTGTTCATTTTTTGTGGAATTGAAAAAAGTAATAATTTAACACAGTTGACATTTTTACAAATTAAATGGGCTGAAATGAAAGCAACTTCCGAAAATGATATAGTGATATTACAGGAGGTTGGTGGCACCGTAATTGAGGAAAACAGGCTCGTAGTAACGGCTGGAGCAGAATTTGTGGAATGGTATCCATTCCATTTGCTCCGTTCCAGCCATTATTATGAGCTGTCCTCCCCTTAGCAGCCTCCTGTGAGTGCTATTATGTCTGATCTCGCAAACATTGTAAAGTAAGTTTAGATAGTTGTAATCTAGAGCCAAGAGTGTTTATTTTTAATCCGAGGGTATCCTGCTATTGACACACTTGTTGAATTATGCAACAGAACATGACAACAGTAATTAATGAGGCAGTCTAGACAGCGCAGGTGAGTGCGTAACCCCTCTATGTTAATGTATTCATATATGCAAATACACCCAGTGTGTTTATGCAAATGAGGCACACGTAATTCTTTATTTTAACACAAAATATAAGAAAATACTTCATACAATAAGAAAATGTATATATGATTGCATTCTAAGAAAAAAAGTGAAACTTGACAATAAATGTAATACCTGAATTCCCACCAAAATCCCTGAACTTTATTCATTATTTGTCTGTTCCAGTACAATGTTTTATGTGCTATAATTTAGTCAATATCAGATGGATTATAAAATTCTAAATGTTTGGAGTATCTTCATCCATTGTCCAACCGTTGCATTTAGTATAATTGTTTTTAAAATCTTTCAACAATTTACATGACCTTCCTACTTTACCATAGACTCGTTGTTGGCACCTGACCAAACACTAAAACATGGCCAAACAAATGTGGTAGGGATCATGGGTATAATCCCTATACTAAGGCACGCAGGGGGTAGCCCTATCGATGTACAGGCTATCTATGTTTAGGCTAGGGCTAGCAGGGAGGGTGAGTTTAGACACATATGTTTCATCTATGATGGTGGTTTTTATGCAGACACAGGAGGTGGATAGTACAATTCTCAGAATATTTATTATAACAAAGGGGCAGGCAAAGGGCAGGTCGAGGGCAGGCAGAGGTTTGTAATCCAAGGCAGAAAAAGGAGACAAAGGGCTGTGAGACTGAGGTTTAATCCTACACACATGGAAAGTGGGATGTATACGGAGGGTGCGGGGCAACAGAAGACAAATAGCAGTGGGGCTAAGGACTTTAGAGATGGGGAAAGTGCCGATAAAGCGGGGGGAAAGTTAGCAGGATTCCACCCGGAGGGGCAGATCCCAAGTGGAGAGCCACAATAGCGGGGAGCCGGGTCCGGTAGCCGTCCGCTTGTCGACGATACCTGGAGGTGGTCTTAAGAAGAGCGGTACGGTACGACGACAGCGGCAGACGAGCATCTTGGCCGTGGGTATGTTGACCTCTTCCTCTTGCTCAGGGAAGAGCGGGGACTGATAACCCACGGAGCACTCGAAGGGCGAGAGAACAGTGTCCGAGCAGGGAAGGGTGTTCCGGGCGTACTCCACCCACACAAGTTGCTGTCTCCAGGTGGTGGGGTTGGCTGTGACGAGGCGGGGTGGTGGGGTTGGCCGAGACCAAAGAGTCGTCTCCCGGTCTTGATTGGCACGCTCCGACTGGCCGCTTGATTTAGGATGAAACCCGGAGGACAGGCTGGCCGACGACCCAATGAGGGTGTAGAACACCTTCCAGAATCGGGATGAGAACTGAGGACCACGATCGGAGACTATGTCGACCGTAAGTCCATGGATTCGGAAGATGTGCTGTACCATGAGTTGGGCCTTCTCCTTGGCTCAGGGTCCCTTGGGAAGGGGGATGAAATGGGCGGCTTTGGAAAACCTATGGTGTTGCCATCAGATGGAGKGAGACCAGTGACAAAGTGCAGGGATATATGGGACAGGGGCGATGAGGAACAGGGAGTGGTTGAAGGAGGCCAGCCGGAGCTTGCCGCGGTGTCTTATTCTGAGCACACACCGTGCATACGGCGACAAATGTGGAGACGTCAGAAACCATAGTGGGCCATCAAAAACATTGTCGGAGGAAGGCCAGAGCCCAAAGAGCTCGTCTTGAGTTGAGGTGCTTGGCGGTGCGTAGATATTCCAGATTCTTATGGTTGGTCCACACTAGGAATGGATGTTCCGCCCCTTCTAGCCAGCGTCTCCATTCCTCCAGCACCATCTTGATCACAAGAAGTTCCCGGTTACCAACGTCATAGTTCCTCTCCGTGGGATTAAGACGATGGGAAAGCAAAGCGCAGGGATGCAGCTTCTGGTCCTGGGCAAAACGCTGGGACAGGACGGCCCCCACTCCAACGTCCGAGGCGTCGACTTACACMACGAACTGACGGGACGTGTCAGGATGGATTRRGATGGGGGCTGTAGTGAACCGATGCTTGAGATCTGAAAACGCCAGGTCAGCAGCTGGGAAAGGCGTAAATGGAACCTTGGGTGAGGTGAGTGCAGAGAGGGGGGAAGCCAGGGTGCTGTAGCTACAGATGAAGCAGCGGTAGAAATGAGCAAATACCAAGAAACGTTGCAGCTGCACTCTGGATGTGGGTTGGGGCCACTCCACCACCGCTTTCACCTTGTCCAGATCCATCTGAATGTTCCCGGCAGCGATAATGTATTCCAGAAAAGAGATAATGGAGCAATAAAAGTTCCCCACCTTGACAAACAACCGGTTCTCCAGGAGGCGCTGGAGGACTTGTCGGACGTGGAGAACATGCTCCTGAACCGAACGGGAAAAGACAAGGATGTCGTCAAGGTAAACCGGTTCAACATGTCATGGAGCACATCATTGACCAGAGCCTGGAACACTGCGAGAGCGTTGGTCAGTTCGAATGGCATAACTAGACTCTCGTAGTGCTAGCTGTCTTAAAGGCTGTCTTCCATTCGTCTCCTTCCCTTATCCAAAACAGATGGTAGGCGTTCCGAAGGTCCAACTTCAAGAATACAGTCGCCCCCCTGGGGAGGCCCGAAAGCCAAGGAGAGGAGTGATAGCAGGTAACGGTTCTTTACCGTGATGTCATTAAGGCCCCGGGAGTTGATACACGGGGGCAGGGTTTTGTCCTTCTTCTCCACAAAGAAGAACCATGCGCCGGTAGGGGAGGAAGAAGGATGAATGAACCCTGTCTCAGAGAGTCCTCAATGTACCCTTCCATGGTCTTGGTGTCCGGACTAGACAGGGAATTAAGCCCCCCCCAGATGCGGTGTAATGCCAGCGAGGAGGTCAATGTGGCAGTCATAGGGTCGTTGCGGAGGAAGAGATGTGGCACGGGCCTTGTTGAAAACCTCCCGCAGGTCCTGATATTCCATGGGAATGGCGGAAAGATCCGAGGATTTACCCAAGCCCACAGGAGGACGTCCAGGGGCGCGCTGCACCACCTTGAGGTGGTGCACGTGGCAGCACGGGTTCCAACCCATAGCCTAGTCAATCAGGGGGTTGTGCATCTGGAGCCACAACAATCACAAAATGAAGGATGGCTGAGGAGATTCAATGAGCAGGAACCGCATGGACTCATTGTGATTCCCTGACACTCACAGGTTGATAGAAATCGTACTGCGAGTGACCCTGCCAATAGAGCGTCCGTCCAATCCTCTGGCATTCATGGGAACGGAGAGGAGTTGTGTGGAGATACCCAGCTCCGACACCAGGGTGTCCATAAAGCTCTCGTTGGCACCAGAGTTCATGAGCACCCGGACAGATTTAGACCGGTCACCCCACAACATGATAGCATGGATGGCCCACCAGCGTACTCGTACCTACTGATGATCCGGGGCTTTTTACTGGACAGGTGGATATGTAATGTCCTAAAGCTCAGTCTGCGTAAACGTTCCTCAGGAGAATCTAGCCCTGCCCAGTTGCAGGGGCACCGGAGGAGACAACGGATTCTCTCAGGAATGCAGGCGTCAGGGATTTCCATGGATCTTCGGCGTGTTCCCGGGATCAGATCTCCTCTCCCTACTGCGTTTCCGTAGTTGCCCATCGATCCTTATGGTCAAGGCTATGAGAGAGTCGAGGTCCAAGGGCAGCTCCCAGGCTGCGAGCTCGCCCTTAATTCCCTCCGATAATCCATGAAGGAATGTTTCAAACAGGGATTCCAGGTTCCAGGCATTCTCCGCGGCTAAAGTCTGCCTCTCTACGGGAGTCTTGATGCAGTTGAAGTAGCGTCTGAGCCGCCTCTCTCCCAGACAACGGAGAGTCGAACACCTTTCTTACTTCCGCCATGAAATCCTCCAGCCTAAGGCAAACGATGGATTGTTGCTCCCACACCGCCGTAGCCCAGGCGAGTGCCCTCCCGGACATCAGAGTTATAAGATATGATATCTTTGAACGGTCCGACAGAAACAAAGAGGGCTGCAGCTCGAAAATGAGGGAGCACTGGTAGAGAAATGCCCGGCAGGTTCCGGGATCCCCAGCGTAGCACTCGGGAGGAGTTAAGTGGGGTTCTTGGAAAGCCAGGGTAGGCTGGGGAGAAGCACCGCTGGTAGCGGGTTTACTGAGAGTCTGGGAGGTTTCCGTTGTGGCTTGCTGCCTAATAGATAGTCAGCGGAATTGTTCCAGCAATGCACTGACTGCATGGTCATGGTGTTCCGCCAAGGCGTGGAATCTTTCCATAAGGTTATGTAGTAATTCCTCATGTCTTCCAATGGTGGCTCTTTGTGAGGATAATAGGGAAAAATAGGAGACTCCTGGTGGGGAGTGGAGACAAGCATAAGAAAGGTGAAACAGATCAGGGTGTGATAATTAAAACCGTCTTTCTCCCCAATGCCCCCGTCCGTTCAAATTGTTGCCGTTCCTGACTCCTGTGACTGTTAATAGACAGGGTCAGCATAGGCCTTGCTGCTTGCATCGATGACATTCGTTGCATTGAGCAGATTTCATATTTTGCGAAATTAGGGCAAGGGTTGCTTTCCAGAGAGACATCAGGGATTGTAACATACTCTGTTTCACGGAAACATGGCTCTCTCAGGATATGTTGTCGGAGTAGGTAAAGCCACTGGGATTCTTTATGCGTCACGTCGACAGAAATAAACATCTCTCTGGGAAGAAGAAGGGCGGGGGTGTATGCTTCATGATTAACGACTCATGGTGTAATCATAACAACATACAGGAACTCAAGTCATTTTGTTCACCTGACCTAGAATTCCTCACAATCAAATGCCGACCATGCTCGCAATAACATCTGCTAACCATGTGTATGTGACCAATAACATTTGATTTGCCTTGCCTTGACTGCAACCTGGGATGAGTCATCCACTCTGTCCACATAGCCTACTAGTAATAATCCCATGAAAATATTACGTTTTTGCTCATTGAATAAACCATATTTTTATACCTGTCTCATCCCCTCTATAGTTATCCAGACATTGCAGAGCCCAAGTGTAGTGTAAGTATCCCTCAAGCAATTCCATGTTATTTGTTCACAGCCCCAATGACATTGCATTATTCTTACGTTTTGGACATGCTATGAGAGAGGACCGGAGCTGAGGTGGCTGGGTGGAAACAACCTCACTCACTGGGGAATCCTTCTTAAATCTCCCCCTGCGACCCCTGTTCTACTGTCTCATCACTACACACTACACACTATTCCTCTGAGCTCACCTGAAGTAAAACAGTGAAGCAGTGAACCATGATATGCACTATGCAAAGGTGCAAGGCCACCCATAACTCATGGTTTTTCAAACACAACTTCTCATACAAAACCCCCGCTAAGCCCTGTCCAAAGCTTCCCTCCTTTCTCTATATCCTCTTTATGTGCAAGAACTGGTGTGTAGTTTACTGTGGCCTGTCAGGAGTAAGTTTAGTGCTCGGAGAGGGAAAGCACCCACGTATAGGTCTCCCTGAACAAACCACCCACACCTCAGCCCTGTTTGAAAAGTGGAAATGTATATGGTGGGTTCTGCTGCACACAGAGGTCGACTCTCACCCAGCCCACAAGCCCTGCAGATTAGAAATCACACCGTATGGGAGCGGTGTGATGGGAGCCCATTCCAGCCTATTCAATAGGAACCAAACAGAGCCAACGGGACCTACCTGAATTTGACCAATAGAAACTCTCGTTTTTGTTGCAAAATGCAATTATTTGCTAAGGTTTGGACTAATGATTACACCAGAAGATGGCAGCATTTCTCACTTCCATCCCCACTTGTGTCTGT
Organism: Salvelinus sp. IW2-2015; assembly: GCF_002910315.2. Classification (NCBI taxonomy): domain Eukaryota; kingdom Metazoa; phylum Chordata; class Actinopteri; order Salmoniformes; family Salmonidae; genus Salvelinus; species Salvelinus sp. IW2-2015. Next base: position 32,716,485 of record NC_036858.1, on the reverse strand, counting down.
AATCATGTTGTCAGTGCATTCCTACAGTACACAAGACGTTCTCTATCTCTGAGACAACAACCTGAGGTTGACGAGGTCAATTCTTTCCAAGAACTAGCCTCTTCTGGAAGAATGTTAATTAGAATGAAACAGAACCAGTTTAACTACATTGTTTAACTGGGTAGGTTCTGTTGCTCTGCAGTCTGTGTCATCATAGGAAAGTCACAGACACCGTGATAAACTACAGCTCATTCAAAAGCTATGCCAAAAGGGGATGATCAGCTTGATGGGCTCAAAAGTTCAATAAATATTTGTTTTTAATAAAACATAGGGAAGCTTGGGTATCTTGCTTATTTGTAACTAGTTATTATCAGCCTTATCAGACTTATATCATCAACTTATCATTCATTATATAGCAGAGTAGTGGGTGTATAGCACAGGTTGGTTGCACCTTGTGTTGCACCATGTGTTTGATGCCATTCCATTTGCACCATTCCAGCCATTATAATGAGCCATCCTCCCCTCGGCAGCCTCCTGTGATGTATAGTATGGTAAACTAGGGCGCTGTTGGATAAATATTGTTTAAATAGAGCATCAGAGGACACAAGCCTCACCTAGGAAACCTAAAATGAGCAACAGTATAATATTGCAATATTGATATTTGCATAATAACAATATTAAAAACAAACATAATAATGGTAATAATGTACAGCATTTACAACACAATAGTATTTGTAACTAACAACAAACAATGTTAATTTRATATTTTCCCATTCTCTTTTTACATTTTCATAAGTAATCAAGGAATAAATTAAAATAGCAGTAATCATATATACCAAAAAACGACTTTTCACATAGGCCTATATTTTGAATGCAAGATATGTTTATTACTAACGTAAGTATGGGGCTAAGTGATGAGACAGAAAGTGGCGGTCTTCAAAGGTGGCAGTCTCAACATTATCTTATTTGGAGAGTTAATTTCTGTTGCTTCCATTAAATGTCACTCGGTATTAAGGCGTGGTCCTCAGTTGACGCAAACATCAGTGAGCTGAGACTCTGGGGGAAAAAATGCGGACAAAATAAATGTAATATCTCCACGTGACCTGATATGATAAATAATCTAGGCAAAGAGCAGAATCTTCACCATGAACAACCTATGCAGATACAACTTCCTCTATATCGGAGTCAAATGGGTTCAGCGCCAGATTGACAGACACAGAGTTCTCTTGAATATCTGAGGGAGAAATTAAGCCCATCTAATAACTCATGTTGTACATATGAGTGCTGCATATCTGTACAAGTTTACATTTGTACAAGCTTTACATTAATTACAATGTTTGGTGTGATTATGGTCAGTACCTCACTGTTTTATGCACTGAAAAACATAAACCTAAAAATAATTACATCTAATCTCATCTAATCTCTCAGTAACAAAACAGTGTGCGATCTATCTACAGTAACTCACTAGGCAGAGGCTCCCACTCTCTAAGGCTGACAGCACTCTTTCCTTTTGCACAGTCTGCAAATTGTATGTTTGACTCAGACTCTTTCTACAGAAGCAACGAAACAAAAATGTTTGAAATACACTTATACAACACACAGACTCAGTCATTAACAGTTTAAACACATACATAGACAGTTTGAAAAATGTACAGCTTGTTTTGACTACTGCTATTGCATCTCACAAAAAAATATATATATTGTGTGACATCTTCAAAATAAATGATGTAACCTTGGGATAATTTGCCTTCAAACAGTCAACTATGGATGATGTATTTTCCAAATGCAACAATGAAGCGATGCTCTGCCGATCTAAAAGGAAAGAGGGCATTGTTACAACAGTATGTGAGACCCTGCAGTGAGTGTAGACTTAACATAGCCAGGGATCACACATTCAAGCAAGTTAACGGCACACAGAGTAAGGCATCATAGAGAGTGTACATTTGGATAAAGTTGACTGTGGTTCAACAGGGGGTGGTTCTTTTCTCTTCAGCCTGGCATCAGCTAGAGCGTCAGATCTTCTTCTGGCCTCCATGGAAACTCGGACAGAGTCATAGATAAACACTGGTGAAAAAAGCCCAGGCACAGACCAAACATGATAACACTGTTGCTGCAACATACATACAACATAAACCAGCTGTTGCTCATTTTAATATACAAAGCAGATCTACATTAAAGCTATATCAATATCAACTGATGAACAGTACATTTCCATGCAGTAAAAAGACAGCAGAATGTTATGTAGCTACTGTACCTATCACGATGAAGCCATAGAAAAAGAGGCCCAAAATCATGTTAACTTTCACAAGTGGCTCGGAGTAAGTGGGGTCTGTCAATATGTTGACTCTGGGTTTGATTTCATTGGTGCTCTTCTTTGTTTTTGGAGCTTTTCCCCACAGTTTGAAGACGTGATCATTACCTGCATCGGAACAAAATGTACAATCCATTTCAAATTCCATTTCACAATGCGTTTTACAATTCAGCAATTGTGAAATTCACACAGGTTTGTGCATTCGCACAAAGAGTAGGAACAGAATAAAGGGCAAATCACCTTGTGATGCTGTTTGCGTCTTGTAAGTCTGTAGAACAGACATTAGGGACTTCACAAGCGCCTGGGGGTCTTTAGCGTTTGTGTAGGGTCCGGGATATCCTTGAGTCACCTGGTCCAAATTACCTGGAGAAGTACCATCTGTGGGAAATCAGAGGAAAATGTCAAATGTTGCCACAACTCAAGCTTAGACATTTGCCTCTCTGACTTCACTCTGTTAACGCTAGGCCTAGACTAACTTCTGGATTCCTGTCTCACCTTTCACCAGCAAACTCTCAAATTGTCCAAGCAATGTGTTTACAAAATGAGTCAGTTTTGGGGTTGTGACATCGGGGTTGTTCTGAACAGAGTTGATCAAAGTCATGTGCTCCAGCGAAGATGAGGAAGCAAAAACATTTGCAGGAGTTGGCTTTGCATAAACTGGCTTTATGAGACAGAAAATAAAGGCCAAACATAAAATCTTGATATTGCACAGCCCTTCCTTGTGGGCACGCTGTGACATTTTGATGACAAATATAGCCTAATTTTCAAAGACAATGAGTAAACATTACAACTCAAACTACTRGCTGACTAACTGTGTTTTATACAATTAAGTGTGTGGGAAACTGAACATTCTGGAGCTATTTTATGTGCTCAGCTTGCCCATTGGCATGGTAACCAACTGTCCTCACTATTTATGACATCAATCAAATTGTGTGCTCAACGATTCTTTTCAAATTCGGCGGAGTTGCCAGGTTATGATTTTGCAATGTGGGGGTCAAAGCCTTAAGACATTTTCAGATCAATCTGACCAAATCTGGCAACCTATTATCTGCAGCACAATTGTCTGTCTGCCACGTGCGTCGGCATTTTCGCAGCTACAAAGTAATAATGTGTAACCTGCAAAGTTAGCATACCTAAATAATAAATTATATGCCTACTGTTAGTTCTGTGAGTTTTCCTTTTGTTAAGCATTTTTTAACGACCTTGGTCGAAACCAAAATTCCCAAAGTATGCTCCCACAGTGGGAGGAGAGAGGGCAGGGCAGAAGCGCATCATAGTCCACGCCCGTATATAGTAAAGGTTTTATTTGCGCGTAAATGAAATCAGGTGTGAGTAGAGTAGTGGTGGAGAGGACGCATGTGTGCGTTTATGATTAATCTAACATTAGTCTAGGTAGCCTCCTATCTACTGGGATTTTAAATCACAGAGAATAAATTATACATAGCTTAGTTAGAGAGAGCAAGATCGAAAATGAATGAGACGGAATATCATCAAGTGCCACTTTCTCAATATAGTTTCGAGCAGCAATTTGACGAGCGAGGCGCTATCGAATGGATGCAAGAAAACTGGTGAGTATGTTTATAACATTGTTTGGTTTCAAAATAATGATGAATTCACCTTGTTCGTGTGGTCGAACAGGACAGCTGAGTCAGGGTCAGGTGTCGCCCTTGATTACTTCAAAAAATTGAAGAGCGTCAGGTGTGACATCACAATTCTGACAGACTAAGGTTGAAGCMAAATATATTATACACATTTCTGTACCACCTTATTACTCAATAGCAGCCACATTGTTCTGTTCTTGCTTTTGAAATTAGAATATCCACATCTAGTAGTGGTTTACTCAGGATGTCTAGTAAAAAAAAGTCAGCTAAACCAGCATGGGAAAAGATTTTGTACAAATGTAAAATTTTACATTTCATTTCAAGCCACCTAATATCAACTGAAGTGGCTAGGGCTGATTGCTCTAGTCAATACATTTCACATATCACCATAGTAAACTGGGTGTGCCATGTTAAATACCTTGAGCATGAGTAATAGTGTATGTAAAAACATCACTTCATTAAAGTCCTAGGGTGTGCTCAATCACTGAAATACCATTGCAGCTGAGTAACCTTGCCATGGGCACAATCGAAGGAAATTTACTGACACTTACTGACATGTTTCTCTCTCACCAGGAGCAAGGCCTTTGTGTTCTGTGGCCTATATGCAGCGCTGGTCTTTGGAGGCCAACATTTCATGAAGGAGAGGCCTAAACTCAGTCTGCGCAGACCACTGGTGCTGTGGTCACTCAGCCTGGCCATCTTCAGGTGAGTTAACACCGAACACCAACATTTACCTCTGACATTTGAGTGAATGGAAGATGTACAAGGTCTGTTTCCCCACAGTAATCTTGTCATGTCTCTGGAAACTGAAATACCCAAAGCTTTAAATCTATATTGTGAACTTTAATTATTWATTTTTTTACATCTGCCAACAAGTCACTTTCATTATGCATCCATCTGTTAACAATCCTGATGGTAGAAAGATGGCTGTCATAATCATTTGTTAAGTGTTTAAAATTCTTACTCCTATGTTTGACTGTTTAAGATCACTCTTTGTGCTGGAATTATGCATTTTTTTGTGCAGAAAGCACCCTCACGCAGCATCTTTTCATGTGGCGGAACTAAGCATACTGTACATGTTTTGTAAGGGCAGTTTCCTAGATGCCAACATGACCTTAATACATATGTCTTCCTAGTGCAGGGCTCTCAACCCTTTTCCTGGAGTGCTTCTATCCTGTAGGTTTTCACTCCAACCCTAATTTAGTGCACCTGATTCTAATAATTAGCTGGTTGATAAACGGAATCAGGTTAGTTAAAACCTACAGGAGGGTAGTGCTTCAGTAACGGGGTTGTGGAACCCTGCCCTAGTGACATGCTGTCAGGAAGCCCTATACTACATATGGTTTAAGAAGTTAGTAATGTGACTTTAGTGAACTCAAGAGTTCAACTCKGGGAAAACCGGAATCACAAATGGCTCAACTCTTTAGCCAGGTATATTTGGCAACAAATCCTTCAGAACTTAACCTGCCAGTGAGCAGGTAACTCGGGGCTTACTCCATTTATCCCGAATGAAGCGTCTGCGCTGTGATTTGCGGACCAGAGACATCAGGCTCCCTCATTGTAAATGTTGCGTCATCCCCTTCATTTGAGAAATGGTTGCTATTTATTTTTATTTGAACATTACTAATGACAGAATGCAGTAACGTCACAGTGAAACTTGTGGATGATTTTAATATAATTTTATTGATGGGGAGGGATGTAAAAGGTGCTTCTGCATTGATAAGCACACCAATGACTGCATTAAAGATGGAACTACAACAAGCCTATTTCAAACCATAGCCTGCTGATTTTGCAAGCTAACTTTTGTTTTATTGTGATTTTGGCACAAATGAAAGTGTGGCACTGACTCAGCCATGGCTTGATGTTTCAGCATTCTCAATGAAGATTGACTAGACATGCACACGACGTTACAAGCCTGCTAGTGTCACTTAGTTTTGCTCTTGCCCTCTAGTGCAATGCTTAACTTTATTTTAATTGCAGTATCATTGGAGCAATTCGAACAGGATGGTACATGCTGTATATCCTCTCAACCAGCGGTTTCAGACAGTCTATATGTGACCAGAGCTTCTACAACGGACCAGTGAGCAAGTTCTGGGCCTATGCTTTTGTCCTGAGCAAAGCCCCTGAACTGGGTAAGAACCGGGGATGGAACTGCCAGTCATTTGGCTCAACTTGGCATTTTGTCCACTCCTACCATGAGTGTCAAAATTATGGCAAGCCATATAACTTAGTCGAAGATATGCAGTAAATGTTTTAAGTGCGTCTGCATGTCTGGGACCATAACTTTGTCGGTCCTGTAACTTTGTCGGTCCTGATGTGTCCTCTCAATGACCTCCACAGGTGACACGGCATTCATTGTGCTCCGTAAGCAGCGGCTGATCTTCCTGCACTGGTACCACCACATTACCGTGCTGCTCTACTCCTGGTACTCCTACAAGGATCAGGTGGCTGGAGGCGGCTGGTTCATGACCATGAACTACTCTGTTCACGCACTCATGTATAGCTACTACGCAGTGCGGGCAGCCGGCTACCGGGTGCCACGCCCCTTTGCCGTGGTCATCACCACCTTCCAGATCGCTCAGATGGCCATGGGGCTGACGGTCAGTTGGCTGGTCTACCACTGGATGCAGGAGGGGGACTGCCACTCCTACCTGAACAACATTGTGTGGAGCTCCCTCATGTACCTCAGCTACCTGCTCCTCTTCTCCTCCTTCTTCTACCAGACCTACATGAAAGGCAAAGGTGGCAAGAGCTCCAAGATGGACTAAATTGTGGGGGGAGGGATTGCTACGTTGCCTGACGGGGACCATTTTTAAGCTTTTCGCGACAATAGCAGCGATAAGTCTGTCCATTCCCTATAAACCTTATGCCATTAGTTTACCAGCAGTGAACTATTTTTCTGAACCTGTCAAGTGACCTCCACTGTCTGAAGTGTTTACAGAAATGTTTTCGTGAAGATGTTGCTCTTTCTATCATAGTTCCGATCTGTGCTTTTCAAAAGGCACATGTAATGGCACCCCCTGCGACTTTCTGTTCAGACTGGTGCGACTGGTTTTCATACACACTTTCATGGTGCTCTTCTGAGCTTGTCAATGGACCAAAACAGGGCTGGCAGCTGGTACGCCCATACCCAACCCCAATATTTGGCATTTCTCATTACCTTGGATTAGTCAACACCAGCATATTTCACTGTGACTGTCTCTTAGGTGTGGGTGTGGGCCTTCGGTTTCTCTGAACTGGTTTCCAAAACTCATCCTGTGAGATATTTGGTCACTTTAAATGGTGGTGTAGTTGTGTTCCAACTCAAAGGAATCTTCCTGAAAGCAGCTACTTGTCGGGTGTTCGTATAAATGTATTTATTTATTTATTTGATCATATGATGGCAGCTGGAATAGTGCCGGAAAAGTCAAACTTTCTCATGGTCTCTCACTGCACAATTATTCGTTTTTTGCACCAGAGATGAGTAGTTTATTTTCGTGCTCTTAGGATGCAAGCAATGCCATGTTGCTTTTTTCTGATGCATCACAGGAGTGGTTTTTGGTTTCACTGTCACTTTCTGGTGAGAATGCTGTGTATCCTGAATGGAATTCCTAACTAAAAGAAAAGCCTGTTCTGCTGTGAAAATGTCAGGTATTTTTGGCCCACCTCAATCTAAAATAGTTTTTTTAGAAAGGGAATGTTTTGAGCTTTGTTTTAAGTAGCTGGAAACCGACTTGGTATCTTGACATGCCTAACTTTATTTGTTGTCTTGCTGATAATTCAGTTCTGTTTATTTAATGAAGAATATTTATTGATATTTACAGGTTAAAGGGAGTATGACTATTTTGTTCCGGGGGGGGGGACAGAGGAAGATACTTTTATTATGCTCAGTGGTAAACACCATTTTCACTCTACCTAAACTTGCCAGTGGAATTTGAATGCGATGTTTACATTTTGTTAAAATTTGCAGCAGAAAAAGCTAAATGTATTTTAAGATGTGCCAAATGATGCTGAACAACCCTATGTCAAGATTATCTGTATGTATTGCCATATTGAGCAGATGGCCATCAGCCGACGTGATCCTGAGCCGACGTGTTTGACATGACATGTACTACGTGTTATAAATGAAAACGGACATACTAAGGCCTTATATTTGAAATGTACTATAATAAAGCAGTCTCTTTTGAAACCTGTTTTTAAATCCTGTGATTTGCTATAACCCCGGTAAACAAGCAAATAGGTGGCAGACGTTGTACTTGTGTCCCAAACGAGACGTTTGTTTTTAGCTTCTTTCATTTCTAGCTACAGTCAGATTGACTACGTGAAAGCACTTGGCACATTTAAATCATTGTTTGTTATACAGCCAAGTAACTACATTTCGTTAGTGACCGTTATAGGAAAAATGTCATATGGGGGGGATGAGGACTGATGTACAGTAATTCAGTATTGGCTATCATTGCTACGGAAGGACAATTTGAAATACACTGAACAAAAAACAAACAAGTGTTTTCATGAGCTGAAATAAAATATGCCAGGAATGTTCCATACACATGCTTATTTCTCAATGTGCACATGTTTACATCCCTGTTAGTGAGCATTTCTCCTTTGCCAAGATAATCCATCCACCTGACAGGTGTGGCATATCAAGAAGCTGATTACTCAAGTGCACCTTGTGCTGGGGACAAAAGGCCACATGTGCAGTTTTGTCAACACATTGCCACAGATGTCTCAAGTTGAGGGAGTGTGCAATTGGCATGCTGACTGCAGTAATGACCAGAGCTGACTTAATTTCTCTACCATAAGCCACTTTCAATGTTTTAGAGAATTTTGCAGGTATCCTACCAGCCTCAACCTCAGACCAAATGTAACCACGCCAGCCCAGGACCTCCACATAAGACTTCATCTGCAAGATCATTTAAGACCAGCCACCCGGACAGCTGATGAAACTGTCGGTTTGCACAACCAAAGGATTTCTGAACAAACTATCAGAAACCAATTCAGGGAAGCTCATCTGCATGCTTGTCTTGACCTGACTGCAGTTTGTCGTAACCGGCAAATGCTCACCTTCGATGGCCACTGCCGCACTGGAGAAGTTGGCACTTCACGGCTGAATCACGATTTCAACTGTAGCAGGCAGGTGGTAGACAGCGTGGGCTAGTGGTTTGCTGATGTCAACATGAACATCCCATAACCCCCCCTGATGGTGGGGTTATGGGCAGGCATAAGCTATGGACAAWTGCATTTCATCAATGGCAATTTGAATGCACAGAGATACCGTGACGAGATCCTGAGGCCCATTGTCGTGCTATTCATCCGCCGCCATCACCATGTTTCAGCATGATAATGCACGGCCCCAAGTCGCAAGGATCTGTACACAATTCCTGGAAGCTGAAAATGTCCCAGTTCTTTAATGGCCTGCATACTCAGACATGTCACCCATTGAGCATGTTTGGGATGCTYTGGATCGATGTGTATGACTGCATGTTCCAGTTTCTACCAATATCCAGAAACTTTGCACAGCCATTGAAGAGKAGTTGGACAATATTACAGAGGCCACAATCAACAGCCTGATCAACTCTATGCGAAGGAGATGTGTCGAGCTGCATGAGGTAAATAGCGGTTACACCAGATACTGACTGGTTTTCTGATCCACACRAACTTTTTAAGGTATCTGTATCCGGCAGATGCATATCTGTATTCCCAGTTGTGAAATCCATTGATTAGGGAATAATTAATTTATTTCAATTGACAGACTTCCTTATATGAACTGTAACTCAGTCAAATCTTTGAAATTGTTGCATGTTTAGTTTATTTTTGTTTAGTGTAGTATTTTTGACAAAGATGGAGAAAAAAAAGTTGAGCAAGCAGGTAAGTGAGATTAATGTTCGTACAGCACTTACAGTATGTAGTGCTGGTGAAGAATTATCTTTACGTTTCAACATTTATTTAAATTGTATCATAAAATGCTGAATTTTTTTCATGAAGATACACACTGGCATTAAATGACAAAAATATACAATGTACTAAGTATTTTGCAAAATGTAAAGACATTTTCAGATATGCCACTGGTTTAATATAAAGTCATGTCAGAACAACAAACCATCTGCAAGCTGTTACCAGAATAAGTCACTCATTCATGGCCGTGCCAGCACTCTTTTGTTCCAGAATGTTCTGTATCGCATGTTCAGGAGCTTTCTGGCCCATCTCCTTCCAGCTTTTCCACAGCAGCAGGTTCTTGCTCTTTCCCTGGGTGATGAGGCAGTGGGGAAACCATAGCCCATTGAATTGGCCCACTCCATCATTATGGCCCATGTCCAACAGCATGGTCACACTCCCTGTCCGGACAACAGGTGGACAGATAACCAATATAAAATGTTCTGTGCTGTGCTATGTTACCTCCAATCATCTGGTTGGAACAAAGAGGAACAAGAGGAAAATCTGAGAACGGGCACTGACAGCATTGTCAAAAACAATACTAGGGAAAAACGGTTTTAACTGAAGATTGGTTGGTGCGAAACTGATGAGTATAGTCAGAGATCAAGGTCAAAACAATAACATTCTGACGGGAGTAGGGTTTACAGGAGAGGCAAAGGAAGAGGAGAGTGAGGCTCACTTACCTGGGCAATACACAATATAAACAAAAGCATGTTGACTAGAGGTCGACTGATTATGATTTTTCAACGCYGATACCGATTTATTGGAGGACCAAAAAAAGCCGATACCGAAAAGCCTTTTTTTTTTTTTTATATATATGTCTATTTGTAATAATGACAATTACAACAATACTGAATGAACACTTATTTTAACTTAATATAATACATAAATAAAATCCATTTAGTCTCAAATAAATAATGAAACGTGTTCAATTTGGTTTAAATAATGCAAAAACAGTGTTGGAGAAGAGTGAAAGTGTAATATGTGCCATGTAAGAAAGCTAACGTTTAAGTTCCTTACTCAGAACATGAGAAAGCTGTTGGTTCCTTTTAACATGAGTCTTCAATATTCCCAGTTAAGAAGTTTTAGGTTGTAGTTATTATCGGACWATTTCTCTCCATACCATTTGTATTTCATATACCTTTGACTATTGGATGTTCTTATAGGCACTATAGTCTTGCCAGCCTACCCTCGGGAGTTGATAGGCTTGAAGTAATAAACAGCACTGTGCTTCAAGCATTGCGAAGAGCTGCTGCCAAACGCAGGAAAGTGCCGTTTGAATGAATGCTTACGAGTCTGCTGCTGCCTACCACCGCTCAGTCAGACTGCTCTATCAAATCATAGACTTAATTATAATATAATAAACACACAAATACGAGCCTTAGGTCATTAATATGTTCAAATCCGTTAACTATCATTTTGAAAACAAAACATTAATTATTTCAGTTAAATATGGAATCATTCTGTATTTTATCGAACTGGTGGCAACCCTAAGTCTAAATATTGCTGTTGCATTGCAGAACCTTCAATGTTATGTCATAATTATGTAAAATTCTGGCAAATTAATTGCGGTCTTTTTTAGGATGAAATGGTCTTCACACAGTTCGCAAAGAGTTAGGCGGCCCAAACTACTACATATACCCAGAAGTGACACAATTTACCTAGTTAATATTGCCTGCTAACATGAACTTTTAACTAAACATGCAGGTTTAAAAATATATACTTCTGTGTATTGATTTTAAGAAAAGCATTGATGTTTATGGTTAGGTTCATTGGTGCAATGATTGTGCTTTTTTTCGCGAATGCGCTTTTGTTAAATCATCACCTGTTTGGCGAAGTAGGCTGTGATTCGATGATAAATTAACAGGAACCGCATTGATTATATGCAACGAATGACAAGCTAGTTAAACTAGTAATATCATCAACCATGTGTAGTTAACTAGTGATTATGTTAAGATTGATTGTTTTTTTTATAAGAAGTTTAATGCTAGCTAGCAACTTACCTTGGCTCCTTGCTGCACTCGCGTAACAGGTGGTCAGCCTACCACGCAGTCTCCTCGTGGATTGCAATGTCATCGGCCATAATCAGCTTCCAAAAATATCGATTGTTATGAACTTGAAATCAGCCCTAATTAATCAGCCATGCCTCTAATGTGGACACCCCTTCAAATGAGTGGATTCGGCTATTTCAGCCACACCTGTTGCTGACAGGTGTATAAAATCGAGCACACAGCCATGCAATCTCCATAGACAAACATTGGCAGTAGAATGGCCTTATTGAAGAGCTCAATGACTTTCAACATGGCACCGTCATAAGATGCCACCTTTTCAACAAGTCAGTTTGTCAAATTTCAGCCCTGCTAGAGCTGCCCCAGTAGGCAACAAGCTCACAGAACGGAATCGCAGCGTGCTGAAGCGTAAAAATCATCTGTCCTCGGTTGCAACACTCACTACCGAGTTCCAAACTGCCTCTGGAAGCAACGTCAGCACAAGAACTGTTAGTTGGGAGCTTCATGAAATGGGTTTCCATGGGTGGCAGGTAGCCTAGTGGTTAGAGCGTTGGGCCTGTAACCGAAAGGTTGCTGGATCGAATCCCTGAGCTGACAAGGTAAACATCTGTCATTCTGCCCCTGAGCAAGGCAGTTAACCCACTGTTCCCCGGGCGCGGAAGACGTGGATGTCGATTAAGTCAGCCTCCCACACCTCTCTAATTCAGAGGGATTGGGTTAAATGCGGAAGACACATTTCAGTTGAAGGCATGAAGTTGTACAACTGACTAGGTATCCCCCTTTCCTTTCCAAACTGCCCCTGGAAGCACAATAACTGTTTGTTGTGAACTTAAGGAAATGGGTTTTCATGGCCGAGCAGCCGCACACAAGCCTAAGACGCTTGGCATGTGCAATGCCAAGCGTTGGCTGGAGTGGTGTAAAGCTTGTGCCATTGGACTCTGAGGCAGTGGAAACACGTTCTCTGGAGTGATGAATCACGCTTCACCATTTGGCAGTCCGACGGACGAACCTGGGTTTGGCGGATGCCAGGAGAACACTACCTGCACGAATGCATAGTGTCAACTGTAAAGTTTGGTGGAGGAGGAATAATTGTCTGGGGCTGTTTTTTATGGTTCGGGCTACACCCCTTACTTTCAGTAAAGGGAAATATGAATGCTACAGCATGCAACATTCTACACGATTCTGTGTGTCCAACTTTGTGGCAACAGTTTGGGAAGGCCCTTTCCTGTTTCAGCATTACAATGCCCCAGTGCACAAAGCAAGGTCCATACAGAAATGGTTTGTCGAGATCGATGTGGAAGAATTTGACTGGCCTGCACAGAGCCCTGACCTCAACCCCATCGAACACCTTTGGGATGAATTTGAACTGCGAACCAGGCCTAATCGCCCAAAATCAGTGCCCAACYTCACTAATGCTCTTGTGGGCGAATGGAAGCAAGTCCCCTGCAGCAATGTTCCAACATCTAGCGGAAAGCCTTCCCAGAAGAGTGGAGGCTGTTATAGCAGCAGAGGGGGGACCAACTCCATATTAATGCCCATGATTTTAGAATGAGATGTTCGACGAGCAGGTGTCCACATACTTTTGGTCATGTAGTGTAAGATGTCAGGGGCTTCCTCATCAGACTGTTGGTGATGTTGGCTCCCAGCGTGGAGCCTTAAGTGATACACCATCTTTGGCTCTTTGACGTTAGCACTGCCCCCCAACCGCATACACGTTGTCATAACCCTCCACCTGCAGGTGCTCATTCACTTTCAGGGACCCATTCTCTGCTAGGCATCCATCTGAATTATCAACAACGAAACGACAGTAAATGCATGTAGATAGCACAATACAGGGTTAAGGCATACAAATTGTACAAAAGTTTATATACCCACCTGAATGACTTCCAGTTAGTGGTGGAAAAAGTACCCAATTGTCATACTTGAGTAAAAGTATAGATACCTTATTAGAAAGTTACTCAAGTGAAAGTAACGGCCCTCCCAGGTGGCGCAGCGGACTAAGGCACTGCATCGCAGTGCTTGAGGTGTCACTATAGACCCGGGTTCGATCCCAGGCTGTGTCACAGCCGGCCGTGACTGGGAGACCCATGAGGCGGCGCACAATTAGCCCAAAGTCGTCCGGGTTAGGGGAGAGTTTGGCCGGCTGGGATGTCCTTGTCCCATCGCACTCTAATGACTCCTTGTGGTAGGCCGGGCGCTTGCAAGCTGACCTCAGTCACCAGTTGTACGGGTCGTGTTTCGGAGGACGCATGGCTGTCGACCTTCGCCTCTCCCGAGTCCGTACGGGAGCTGCAGTGATGGGGAAAGACTAACTACCAAGTGGATATCACAAAATTGGGGCAAAAGTTTAAAAAATAATAATTAAAGGGAAAGTCACCCAGTAAAATACTATTTGAGTAAAAGTCTAAAAGTATTTGGTTTTAAATGTACTTAAGTATCAAAAGTAAATGTAATTGCTAAAATATACTTAAGTATCACAGAAAAGCAGACGGCACCATTTCCAAAAATGTAGCCAGGGGCACACTCCAACACAGACATTATTTACAAAAGATGCATTTGTGTTTTGTGAGTCCGCCAGACCATAAGTGTGTGAATTTCACATTTTTCCTGTCCTGCTAAGCATTTAAAATGTAACGAGTACTTTGGGTTGTCAGGGAAAATATTTTCTTTAAGAATGTAGTGAAATAAAAGTAGTCAAAAATATAAATAGTGAAGTACATATACCCCAAAAACGACTTAAGTAAAAATACTTTAAAGCACTACTTAAGTACTTTACCACTGCTCCCAGTACACAATACATTCTAAGACTAGGATTGGATAGTCTTCCCAAACAAATGTGCATAGCTAGCCTAGCCACATACTACATGACCAATGAACTAAATGTTAAGTGAGGTGCTTTATCATGATGTAACATACAGTATGTGTATGTAACCAGGTAAAACAAACATTAAATAGGCCAGTTCATACATAAAAAAAAAATATATATATATATAGTTTATGTATGTATATAGTTTATCTAACCAGCTAGCTTTCCCGGGCATTACTGTGATGAATAAAACAAGTTTTTGTTATATATCCAGCAAAACTATTTTACATAGATCTTGGACTCTCGTCGTAGTTTTATCAACAGCGCTTTGAGCAGTATATCTTGGGGTTTTGGCTGCCTTGGAGTCACACATGGCACAAAGACTCCCCCTAGTGGACAAGAAAGACAATTACTCAGCAACTTACTCAGCAACTTACTCAGGTTGGAACTATTGGCAGCAGTGTTGATTTTCATCCCTGTGCAGCAGATGACAAGGTCTGCAGTGCTCTCTGTATCTTTGTTGGTCACGATCACCATGTTCTTGTGGGTTATATTGAGCTCCAGGTCAGAAACGTTCTGCCCTAGAGTCAGCTGGAAGGGTGAAGCCATAAGGTGACATTGTGAAATACACAAGTGAAATTACATTGCAGCAGGTGAAAAACACCGCAATTCTAATAAATATGTTTAGCATGTAACAGATGATCAAAAACTCAAAGATTTACACTATTAGTGCAAGTCACAACAGACATCCTAATTCTATAGGATATCCAACAATGAGAAAGGATATCAAAAAGTTTATTGGTTGCGTAAACAGTTTAGGTGATGTTATAGCGGGTGCAACGAAATATGTGTTATTAGCTCCTAACAATGCTGTGAAAATGTCAAACAAGTACACAAATAATAATGAAAAACTAAAAAACAAGAACTCACGAATGCCAGTTAACAACCCAAATAACACTATCAGTAATCCAAATGCAATATATGTGTATATACACCAAAAATATATACTAAGAATGCTATATACAGCAGTAGATACAGTGGGGAGAACAAGTATTTGATACACTGCCGATTTTGCAGGTTTTCCTACTTACAAAGCATGTAGAGGTCTAATTTTTAATCATAGGTACACTTCAACTGTGAGAGGCGGAATCTAAAACAAAAATCCAGAAAATCACATTGTATGATTAAGTAATTAATTTGCATTTTATTGCATGACATAAGTATTTGATCCACCAACCAGTAAGAATTCCGGCTCTCACAGACCTGTTAGTTTTTCTTTAAGAAGCCCTCCTGTTCTCCACTCATTACCTGTATTAACTGCACCTGTTTGAACTCGTTACCTGTATAAAAGACACCTGTCCACACACTCAATCAAACAGACTCCAACCTCTCCACAATGGCCAAGACCAGAGAGCTGTGTAAGGACATCAGGGAAAAAATTGTAGACCTGCACAAGGCTGGGATGGGCTACAGGGCAATAGGCAAGCAGCTTGGTGAGAAGGCACAACTGTTGGCGCAATTATTAGAAAATGGAAAAAGTTCAGATGACGGTCAATCACCCTCGGTCTGGGGCTTCAGCAAGATCTCACCTCGTGGGGCATCAATGATCATGAGGAAGGTGAGGGATCAGCCCAGAACTACACGGCAGGACCTGGTCAATGACCTGAAGAGAGCTGGGACCACAGTCTCAAAGAAAACCATTAGTAACACACTACGCCGTCATGGATTAAAATCCTGCAGCGCACGCAAGGTCCCCCTGCTCAAGCCAGCGCATGTCCAGGCCCGTCTGAAGTTTGCCAATGACCATCTGGATGATCAGAGGGAGGAATAGGGAGAGCGTCATGTGGGTCTGA
>NC_036858.1:32691448-32699988 GCF_002910315.2 Salvelinus sp. IW2-2015 | reverse complement strand
CTTATTTAGCTCCTAACAATGCTGTGAAAATGTCAAACAAGTACACAAATAATAATGAAAAACTAAAAACAAGAACTCACGAATGCCAGTTAACAACCCAAATAACACTATCAGTAATCCAAATGACATATGTGTATATACACCAAAAATATATACTAAGAATGCATAATACAGCAGTAGATACAGTGGGGGAACAAGTATTTGATACACTGCCGATTTTGCAGGTTTTCCTAACAAAGCATGTAGAGGTCTAATTTTTAATCATAGGTACACTTCAACTGTGAGAGGCGGAATCTAAAACAAAAATCCAGAAAATCACATTGATATGTAAGTAATTAATTTGCATTTATTGCATGACATAAGTATTTGATCACCTACCAACCAGTAAGAATTCCGGCTCTCACAGACCTGTTAGTTTTTCTTTAAGAAGCCCTCCTGTCTCCACTCATTACCTGTATTAACTGCACCTGTTTGAACTCGTTACCTGTATAAAAGACACCTGTCCACACACTCAATCAAACAGACTCCAACCTCTCCACAATGGCCAAGACCAGAGAGCTGTGTAAGGACATCAGGGAAAAAATTGTAGACCTGCCACAAGGCTGGGATGGGCTACAGGGCAATAGGCAAGCAGCTTGGTGAGAAGGCAAACAACTGTTGGCGCAATTATTAGAAAATGGAAAAAGTTCAAGATGACGGTCAATCACCCTCGGTCTGGGCCATGCAAGATCTCACCTCGTGGGGCATCAATGATCATGAGGAAGGTGAGGGATCAGCCCAGAACTACACGGCAGACTGGTCAATGACCTGAAGAGAGCTGGACCACAGTCTCAAAGAAAACCATTAGTAACACACTACGCCGTCATGGATTAAAATCCTGCAGCGCACGCAAGGTCCCCCTGCTCAAGCCAGCGCATGTCCAGGCCCGTCTGAAGTTTTCCAATGACCATCTGGATGATCCAGAGGAGGAATGGGAGAAGTCATTGTGTCTGATGAGACACAAATAGAGCTTTGGTCTAAACTCCACTCGCCATGTTTGGAAGAAGTATGAGTACAACCCCAAGAACACCATCCCAACCGTGAAGCATGGAGGTAGAAACATCATTCTTTGGGGATGCTTTTCTGCAAAGGGGACAGGACGACTGCACCGTATTGAGGGGAGTGATGGAGGCCATGTATCGCGAGATCTTGGCCAACAACCTCCTTCCCTCAGTAAGAGCATTGAAAGTCGTGGGCTGGGTCTTCCAGCATGACAACGACCCGAAACACACGCCAGGGCAACTAAGGATGGTCCGTAAGATGCATCTCAAGTCCTGGATGAGCCTAGCCAGTCTCCAGACCTGAACCCAATAGAAATCTTGAGGGAGCTGAATTGCCCAGCGACAGCCCCGACCTGAAGGTCTGGAAGCGTCTGTATGGAGGAGTGGGCCAAAATCCTGCTGCAGTGGTGTGCAAACCTGGTCAAGAACTACAGGAAATGTATATCTCTGGTAATTGCAAGACAAAAGGTTTCTGTACCAAATATAAGTTCTGCTTTTCTGATGTTATCAAATACTTATGTATGGCAATAAAATGCTAATGAATCACTTAAAATCATACAATGTGATTTTCTGGATTTTTGTTTTAGATTCCGTCTCTCACAGTTATAGTGTACCTATGATAAAAATTACAGACCTCTACATGCTTTTAAGTGGGAAAACCTGCAAAATCCCTCAGTTGTATCAAAACTTGTTCTTCCCACTGTATATTACAGTGAGTTATGTCAATATCCAGTATTTAAATACCGGAGAGTATATAAACAGTAACAAAAAATTGGTAAACATCCAGTGTATAATCAGTATATTGGCAATCAACCTTGTACACACATAGGCTCTCAGGAAATTCTCTGGTCTGCTGAGCAAGATATAATCATAAAACATTTACTCTGACTTGTGCTGTTTTGTCACTGACACAACTAGGTTCCATCCAATTGGGCTACAGATTTTCATGCGAATATTCTAAAATCCTACTAAACAATATGTGCATTTTTCAACAGTACTATCAGCACATCGTTGGCATAAGCCTACAGTGTATTCGAAGTATTCAGACTCCTTGACGTTTTCCACATATGTTACGTTACAGCCTTATTCTTAAATTGATTCAACAGGTTTCTAGAAAGTTTGCAAATGATTTAAAAAAACATTTATAAGTATTGAGACCCTTTACTGAGTACTTTGTTGAAGCACCATTGGCACGATTACAGCCACGCGAGTCTTCTTGGGTATGACGCTACAAGCTTGCACACCTGTATTGGGGAGTTTCTCCGCATTCTTTTCTGCAGATCCTCTTCAACTCTGTTTCGGTTTGGCACTGAGAGCTGTCACTGCACACGGTATTTCAAGTCTCTCCAGAGATGTTCGATCTGGTTTATTATCCGGGCTTCTGCTGGCGCACTCAAGGACATCAGAGCTTGTTCCCGAAGCATCCTCTGCGCTGTCTTGCGCTGTGTACTTACAAGTAGGTTGATGTCCTATTGGAAGGTGAACTTCGCCCGCAGTCTGAGGTCTCTGAGCGCTCTGGAGCATGGTTTTTCATTAAAGATCTCTGCACTTTTGCTCTTTCATCTTTTCTCAATTCTGACTTAATCTCCCAGTGCCTGCCGCTCTGAAAAACATCCCCACAGCATGATGCTGCCACCACCATGCTTCACCGTAGGGATGGTGCCAGGTTTCCTCCAGACGTGATGCTTGGCATTCATGCCAAAAAGTTCAATCTTGGTTTCATCAGACCAGAGAATCTTGTTTCTAATGGTCTGCAAGTCCTTTAGGTGCCTTTTGGCAAACTACAAGCGGGCTGTCATGTGCCTTTAACTGACGAATGGCTTCCGAGGAGGAGTGGCTTCCACTCTACCATAAAGGCCTGATTGGTGGAGTTCTGCAGAGTTGGTTGTCCTTCTGCAAGGTTCTCCCATCTCCACAGAAGAACTCTGGAGCTCTGTCAGAGTGATGATCGGGTTCTTGGTCACCTCCCTGACCAAAGCCCTCCTCCCCCCGATTGCTCAGTTTCGGTGAACGGCCAGCTCTAGGAAGAGTCTTGGTGGTTCCAAACTTCTTCCATTTAAGAATGATGGAGGCCACTGTGCTCTTGGGGATCTTCAAAATCTCGGAGCTCTACGGACAATTCCTTCAACCTCCAGGCTTGGTTTTTGCTCTGACATGCACTGTCAACAGTGGGACCTTATTTGGACAGGTGTGTGCCTTTCCAAATCATGTCCAGTCAATTGAATTTACCACAGGTGGACTCCAAGTTGTTGAAACATCTCAAAGATGATCAATGGAAACTCAATTTCGAGAAATTTCAGTGATCTTCAGGTCAGAAAGTCGGAGCTCTAGAAAGAGGGCTGAGTTCCCGAGTTGGAATTCCGAGTTGCATGACTGTTCGAAACAATTTTCCCAGTCAATGCTTTAAAAAAAAAAATGTTACTTGTTGTGGAAATGGTTTCATAAAAATGACAGTTGTACAGGAAAGTCCACACAGCCAGCTACAGTGCAAAAAGGTTCATAATAATCAACAAAAACGTGAACTGTGGAAAACGAGCTCACATCTTTATTGAAAGATAGAAATTACAATAAATTCAGAACAAAAATTAGCAGTTGAGGTGGAAAATAGCATATAACTCTAACCAATAATGATTAATTGTAACCAATTACTTTGACACATTTACATGTCCCATTTACCTATTCATGTTTATCTGATTGATCATAGCAATACAATAATTGTGTAAGTCTTTACAGGACAGCGTGTTACATCTAGTCTGAATACCAGTCTCTTTAGCTAACATTCCACTACTTGTCATTGCCAAAGAGACTGCTCATTGGTTGTTGGAAATAACATTAATATTTTCCATGTGGAGCCTCGAAAAAAGATTTAGAATTTATAGCAAAGACAAAAACAAACATTTAGCTGTTGGCTAGGCAAGTTGTTGTAAAGCTATGGCGTTTTGTAGTTGGAATTGCAGTATAGTGTAAAGGGACTTCTGATCAATCTTTCCTTTTCTTCTACCAAGGAATCAAACAAACAGGTATCTGGGAGTAACCCATCGAGGACATCCCCTTATCACCACAGAAGAGCCAACCTCCACTCCCTCATACCGACCTCATCAGCAAACTGTCCAACCAAGGGCAAGACACTTAACACCTGGTTTGTCTGGACAAACAAAAAAACGGTTGCTTAGCAACCGTTATACCAACGTGTTCTGTGGAGAAAATGAGAGTTCCAATATTGCATAATTGTTGTGATTGAAGGATAGCTTGTGAGGTGATCAAATCCTCTGTTCTCTGATAGAATGTTAATTTACATGATGGAAGGAAAAGCCAGTCTCACTTTGGTACACTGACATGGAGTACAGCGGAGTGGATTTGCTAAATGGACTTGCATTAATACTGGTGTGCGGGTAAAATCACTAGGAACGGCCTCCCGAGTAGTGCAGTGGTCTAAGGCACTGACATCGTTAGTTCAATGTAACCCTTATGGCTTGGGGTAGAAGCTGTTATAAGGAGCCTCTTGGACCTTCTTACACCGTTTCATCCTCCCATACACTCCAGACACAAACCATTCACATACTTTGACCCAGATGTAATGATGAGAATAAAGATACAATGTCCTAATGCAATCAAGCAAAACCACCTCTTCCTTCCTAATCTGACTTTTGAACTCTTGGTCCACCAACATTTCTTTGGAGAGATTATAAATGCGGCCCTTGGGCTCAGAGTCCCATCTCTTCTGCCACACATCTATCAAAATGGCTCTGATCTACATTTGATCTGACCTCTACCCAGTCGAAAATGAATATCAATCATCTTGTTTCAATTTCATTCCCTTCCACACACAAATGTACTGGACCAGCAGAATCTCACTACTAACACCCAGCTCTCAATTTCTCATAATAATATGAATACCTCCAATAGTAGGTCACTCCTATTAGATTTACCAGATGATAAACTATTCAATCAGACAGAGAATCTGAGCATAATATATTCTAACAGGTTGTATTCCTCCACCCACTGGAAGCAACTACTATTGCCAACAGTTCAACGGAGAATACTGACAGTTCACCTGTAAGTCTTCTACATATCTCCATATCAATTCAGAATGTAAATGCCTGCTCCTGCGCCCACTATCTGGGTCCTTGGATCCATGTGTGAAAAGCGGTAAAAAAAAAGCATCAAACTTATTCCAATGTAATTGTCAACCAGTTTCCCTATATCACTGACTTCTGATCAAATCTTTCCTTTTCTCTACCAAGGTTAAATCAACAACAGGATCTGGAGTAACCATCGAGGAACATCCCTTATCACCACAGAAGAGCCAACCTCCAACTCCCTCATACCACTCTCATCAGCAAACTGTCCAACCAAAACCACTGCCTTGTCTACTAGTATATTCCCAACAGTCATCTAGAAAAGTAGCAGTGAGATGCTCGAGAGCATCGCATCTTTTTCTTCTTTGGGTTTTATGGCTAACTACACTCAAAAGGAGAATTGTTGCCACCAACTGGACTGGGGTAAAACATGTACACAAGAATATTAAATTCCATTAGGGGAAGGCAAAATGTTCATTAATCAACATACACTGCCCCAAAAAATTACAAATATATATATATACTGAACAAAATATAAACGCAACATGCAACAATTTCAAAGATTTTACTCAGTTACAGTTCACATAAGGAAATCATTCAAATTAAATAAATTCATTAGGTCCTAAACTATGGATTTCACATGACTGGGCAGGGGTGCAGCTATGGGTGGGCCTGGGAGGGCATAGGCTCACCCACTTGGGAGTCAGGCCCACCCACTCGGCAGCCAGGCCCCACAAAAGGGTTTTATTACAGACAAAAGACAAAAATACTGCTCAGTTTCATCAATTGTCCGGGTGGCTGGTCTCATGATCCCACAGGTGAAGAAGCTAGATGTGGAGGTCCTGGGCTGGTGTGGTTACACGTGGTCTGYGGTTGGACACACCAAGACAGTTGTGAAGAGGGCACGACAAAGCCTATTCCCCCTCTGGAGACTGAAAAGATTTGGAATTGGTCCTCAGATCCTCAYAAAAGTTATACAGCTGCACCATCGAGAGCATCCTGACTGGTTGCATCACCGCCTGGTATTGCAACTGCTTGGCCTCCGACCACAAGGCACTACAGAGGGTAGTGCKTACAGCCCAGTACATCACTGGGGCCAAGCTTCCTGCCATCCAGGACATCTATACCAGGCAGTGTCAGAGGAAGGCCCTAAAAAATTGTCAGACTCCAGCCACCCTAGTCATAGACTGTTCTCTCTGCTTTTGCACGGCAAGCAGTACCGGAGCGCCAAGTCTAAGTCCAAAAAACTTCTTAACAGCTTCTACCCCAAAGCCATAAGACTCCTGAACAGCTAATCAAATGGCTACCCAGACTATTTGCATTTTTGTGGTCATGAGACTACTTATGTGCTGTAATATATTATTATATTAGTTAAGCTACTGTTAAGCTACTGTTTGCAGGTATTTAAGCTACTGTTTGCAGGTATTTGTATACTGTTGTTTAGGGTAGCTCTCATTGTTTTGTTTTACTGCGGAGCCCCTAGTCCCGCTCTGCATGCCTCGGTTAGCTCCCTTGTCCCACACCCCACACATGCGGAGACCGCACCTAGTTTAACTGGCGCTTCCAAAGATGCAGCCTCTCTCATAGTCACTCAATGCCTAGGTTTACCTCCACTGTACTCGCACCCTACCATGCCCTTGTCTGTGCATTATGCCCTGAATCTATCCTACCACGCCCAGGAGTCTGCTCCTTTTACTCTCTGTTCCGAACGCAGTAGACGGCCAGTTCTTATAGCCTTTAGCCGTACCCTTATCCTACTCCTCTGTTCCTCTGGTGATGTAGAGGTTAACCCAGGCCCTGTGTGTCCCCAGGCGCTCTCATTTGTTGACTTCTGTAACCGGAAAAACCTTGGGTTCATGCATGTTAACATCAGAAGCCTCCTCCCTAAGTTTGCTTTATTCACTGCTTTAGCACACTCCGCCAACCCTGATGTCCTAGCCGTCTGAATCCTGGTTTAGGAAGGCCACCAAAAATTCTGACATTTCCATCTTTAATTACAACATTTACCTTCAAGATAGAACTGCTAAAGGGGGCGGAGTTGCAATCTACTGTAGAGAGAGCCTGCAGAGTTCTGTTTTACTATCCAGGTCTATGCCCAAACAGTTCGAGCTACTACTTTTAAAAATCCATCTCTCCAGAAATAAGTCTCTCACTGTTGCCGCTTGTTATAGACCGGACGGCCGGGTGGTTAAGCATATCCCAGTTTAGGTCACCTAACAGTACGAACTCTGAAGATAAATGGGGGGGGGGGCAATCAATTCACATATGGTGTCCAGGGCACAGCTGGAAGCTGAGGGGGTCTATAACAAGCGGCAACAGTGAGAGACTTATTTCTGGAGAGATGGATTTTTAAAAGTAGTAGCTCGAACTGTTTGGGCATAGACCCTGGATAGTAAAACAGAACTCTGCAGGCTCTCTCTACAGTAGATTGCAACTCCGCCGCCCTTTAGCAGTTCTATTCTGAAGGTAAATGTTGTAATTAAAGATGGATGTCAGAATTTTTGGTGCCTTCCTAAACCAGGATTCAGACGGCTAGGACATCAGGGTTGGCGAGTGTGCTAAAGCAGTGAATAAAGCAAACTTTAGGGAGGAGGCTTCGATATGTTAACATGCATGAACCCAAGGTTTTCCGGTTACAGAAAGTCAACAAATGAGCGCGACCTGGGGACACACAGGGCCTGGTTAAACCTCTAACATCCAGAGGAACAGAGGAGTAGGATAAGGGTTACGGCTAAAGGCTATAAGAACTGGCCGTCTACTGCGTTCGGAACAGAGAGTAAAAGGAGCAGACTCCTGGGCGTGGTAGGATAGATTCAGGGCATAATGCACAGACAAGGGCATGTGGGTGCGAGTACAGTGGAGGTAAACCTATGGCATTGATGTGACTATGAGAGGAGGCTGCATCTTTGGAAGCGCCAGTTAAACTAGTGCGTCTCCGCATGTGTGGGGTGTGGACAAGGGAGCTAACCGAGGCATGCAGAGCGGGACTAGGGGCTCCGCAGTAAAACAAAACAATGAGAGCTAGCCCTAAACAAGTATACAGAACTGCAAACGTAGCTAAATACCTGCAAACAGTAGCTTAACAGTAGCTTAACTAATATAATAATATATTAGCAACATAAGTAGTCTCATGACCACAAAAGATGCAAATAGTCTGGGTAGCCATTTGATTAGCTGTTCAGGGAGTCTTATGGCTTTGGGTAATAGAAGCTGTTAAGAAGTTTTTTGGACTTAGAACTTGGCGCTCCGGTACTGCTTGCCGTGCAAAAGCAGAGAGAACAGTCTAGATAGGGTGGCTGGAGTCTGACAATTTTTTAGGGCCTTCCTCTGACACTGCCTGGTATAGATGTCCTGGATGGGCAGGAAAGCTTGGCCCAAGTGATGTACTGGGCTGTACGCACTACCCTCTGTAGTGCCTTGG
>NC_036858.1:32576631-32691423 GCF_002910315.2 Salvelinus sp. IW2-2015 | reverse complement strand
CCAGCGTCTAGCACTGCACTCAGTTGCTAGAGGTGTCACTACAGACCCTGTTCGATTCCAGCTGTATTCACAACCGGACGTTGATTGGACAGTCCCATAGGGCTGTGAAAAATTGGCCAGCGTCGTCCGTTGTAAAATAACCAGATTTTTCTTAGCTACTTGCCAGTTAAACCAAAGATCAAATAAAAAAATGATCATTTCTGTTTAAAGGCAATGGCTCGGAAGGAACAGAAACAGCCAAATACTCCATCTAGAACACGAAATCATGCTGTTATGGTCCTAGAAAACATTAAATCCCTGCTACTTTCATAGCACACAAAAAATAATTGTCACAAATGCAAAACACATTTTACCACTACACCACAGGTTGCCAATGCACCTTAACTGGGAGGAAGACTCATGGTAGGTCCTTTAAGGCTGAACAGTATAGAGAACACATTAAACACATTTCCATTATACCATTCCATACACTCCATTCCAGACATTATATGAGCAGATACTCCCATATGTAGCCTCGTACGCTGTTTTAATCGTAACACCAGTGCGGCCTACAGTGTTGTTTTAGTGACAGCACATTATTTCATCAGTCTTCCCTTATTCATCTGTTCAGAGATGCTAAAGCCCATTGCACAGTAGTCCACTCGCTCCATCCGTTTTTCAGTTAAACAAGCGCGTTGTAACAGTAAATAAGAACCCGTTTTGTGTGGTCTAGCCTTAACCCTTAGGGTGATCAATTAACACACATATTTTTGATATTATTCTTGCCAATATAAAAAGAACTCCTTATTGCTTTCAAAACGCTACCGCAGAATGCTTAATTTTCAGGCAAAAACACGGCTCTTAAACAAAACTCCCAGAAAAACGCCATCCAATGACTTGTGTAAGTAATAGAACAGAGCGTGATCAAGGGCTAAATTCATTCATCACAGATTGATCAATACTAGGCAGCAGGCTTCCTTGGCTTGAAGTAGCAAGCGTGAGTCGGCTATGCTTCACCATGGAACGGAAAACAGCCATGACGAAACGCAAGATAAGGTAAAATAGAAGAAAAAAAGGCTACAAAGTAGCCTATCCCAAACTATCCAGCTTTTCGCGCACTCTATGAACAAAACCGGTACTATGTAACGTTAGCATATCCTATCCATTTGTAAACAATAATTATTGCATTTTCTGACAGAGTAGGCTAGCCGGAATAATAATTAAATTGTTCTTACCGTGTTTAACAGTAGCCCTACACGAAGCCTCAAGAATAGTCACAGCTGGTCCAAACATGAGCATCGGATTATGTTTTTCTTTATGAAAATATGAAGATGGTTCCGTCTGTTTCGGTGTTGATTTTATGGGAAAACGGGTCATGTTTGCATAGCTCTTGGTCTATGAAGTGACCACAAGTAGATATATGCGTGGGCGGTGGGAAATCTCACTTCTTACGTGGGTTACAGAGGGAAGACTATCTCAATATCCTCTAGCGCCACTGGAGACTGGCACTCAGAAGTACCGAAAGCTAGGCTACGCTGTGCTTTGCTTATGATGCTCAGCGCGAGCCTTGAGGCGTTTGAATAAAAACGTGCGCGTATTTTTGCACAGGCGTGGCTGACGCATGCCAGATCTTACAAGGCATGGATAGGTATTTATGTATCAGCTAACCATATCATATCTTTATAGCAACCTGAATCAGTCCAATGGCGCGGTCGATGACGTGGCACGCAAACCATTGTTGATGCATGCAACGTCTGAGCAGGGGAATGCAACCATTTTCATGCTGGAGGCTCAAGCTCGCACCCCCTGCTGGTCAGACGTTGTCATATTTGTATTTAAGAATCAGAGAGCTGGGGCTGTGTACGAGGCAGGCAACTGCCGACTGAGCTGATCTACAAATCAACTTGGCTTGCCATCACTAAATAACCGACTCATTATTATTTGCAGATCAGTCAATCATTCACAATTTAACCCATCATACATCATGGTTTTGATCCTCTCGAACACTGCCCTAGTTTACATGACTGACTGCTCCAGACTGTAGTGCCAAAATTAATAGTCATTAGCTGTATGCGCTGCACAATAGGCCTCAAAAAGACACCTTTCCCACTTAGTATACTAAAGCATTCTGCTGCTAAAATATAGTGTATTTATTTATTTTATTTCCCTTTATTTAATCAGGTAGGCCAGTTGAGAACAAGTTCTCATTTACAACTGTGACCGCCAAGACAAAACAAAGCAGTGCGACAAAAACAACAGTTACACATGGGATAAACGAACGTACAGCCAAAACACAATAGAAAATCTGTATACATGTGTGCAAAGAAGGAGGTAAGGCCAATAAATAGGCCAATAATGGCGAAGTAATTAACAATTTAGCAATTAACACTGGTGTGATAGAAGTGCAGATGAGGAAGTGCAAGTATACATACTGGTGTGCAAAGGAGCAGAAAATAAAAATATGGGGATGCGGTAGAGTTGGTTGGATGGGCTATTTACAGCTGCACGCATGGGTAAGCTGCTCTGACAGCCAATTGCTTGAAGTTAGTGAGGGAGATATAAGTCTCCAACTTCAGTGATTTTGGCTATTCGTTCCAGTCATGGCAGCAGAGAACTGAAGGAAAGGCGGCCAAAGTAGGTGTTGGCTTTGGGGGATGACACAGTGAAATATACCTGCTGGAGGTGTGCTACGGGTGGGTGTTGCTATGGTAAACCAGTGAGCTGAGATAAAGCGGAGCTTTACCTAGGCAAAGACTTTATGGATGACCTGGAGCCAGTGGGTTTGGCGACGAATATGTAGCGAGGACCACCAACGAAACATACAGTCGCAATGGTAGGTAGTATATGGGGCTTTTGGTGACAAAACAGATGGCACTGTGATAGACTGCATCAAATTGCTGAGTAGAGTGTTGGAGGCTTATTGTAAATGACATCGCCGAAGTCAAGGATCCGGCAGGATAATCGGGTATGTTTGGCAGCATGAGTGAAGGAGGATTTGTTGCGAATAGGAAGCCGATTCTAGATTAATTTTGGATTGGAGGATGCTTAATGCGAGTCTGGAAGGAGAGTTTACAGTCTAGCCAACACCTAGGTATTTATAGTGTCCACATATTCTAAGTCAGAACCGTCCGAGAGTAGTGACGCTGGCGGGCGGCGGGTGCAGGCAGCAACCGGTTAAAGAGCATGCATTTAGCTTTCCTAGCGTTTAAGAGCAGTTGGAGGCCACGAAGGAGTGTATATGGCATTAAGCTCGTTGGAGGTTTGTTAACAGTGTCCAAAGAAGGGCCAGATGTATACAGAATGGTGTCGTCTGCGTAGAGGTGGATCAAGAATCACCTGCAGAAAGAGCGACATTATTGATTATATACAGAAGAAAGGGAATTGAACCCTGTGGCACCCCCATAGAGACTGCCAGAGGTCCGGACAACAGGCCCTCCGATTTGACACACTGAACTCTGTCTGATAAGTAGTTAGTGAACCAGACGAGGCAGTCAGAGAAACCAAGGCTCTTGAGTCTGCCGATAAGAATACGGTGATTGACAGAGTCGAAAGCCTTGGCCAGGTCGATGAAGACGGCTGCCACAGTACTGTTTATTATCGATGGTAGTTATATCGTTTAGGACCTTGAGCGTGGCTGAGGTGCACCCTGACCAGCTCGGAAACCGGATTGCATAAGCAGAGGAAGTACAGTGGGATTCGAGAATGGTCGATGATCTGTTTGTTCACTTGGCTTTCGAAGACTTTAGAAAGGCAGGGCAGGATGGATATAACAGTTGAAGTCAAGTTTACATACACCTTAGCCAAATACATTTAACCCAGTTTTTCACAATTTCTGACATTTAATCCTAGAAAAATTCCCTGTTTAGGTCAGTTAGGATCACCACTTTATTTTAAGAATTGAAAATGTCAGAATAATAGTAGAGAGAATGATTTTATTTCAGATTTTTATTTCTTTCATCAAATTCCCATGGTCAGAAGTTTACATACACTCAAATAGTATTTTGTAGCATTGCCTTTTAATTGGTTAACTTGGTCAAAGTTTCAGGGAGCCTTCCACAAGCTTCCCACAATAAGTTGGGTGAATTTGTCCCATTCCTCCTGACAGAGCTGGTGTAACTGAGTCAGGTTTGTGGGCCTCCTTGCTCGCACACGCTTTTTCAGTTCTGCCCCACAAATTTTTATAGGATTGAGGTCAGGCTTTGTGATGGCCAGTCCAATACCTGACTTTGTTGTCCCTTAAAGCCATTTTGCCACAACTTTGGAAGTATGCTTGGGTCATTGTCCATTTAGAAGACCCATTTGCCACCAAGCTTTAACTTCCTGACTGATGTCTGAGATGTTCCTTCAATATATCCACCATAATTTTACTTCCTCAGGATACCATCTATTTGTGAAGTGCACCAGTCCCTCCTGCAGCAAAGCACCCTGACAACATGATGCTGCTACCCCGTGCTTCACGCTGGCGATGCTGTTCTCGGCTTGCAAGTCTCCCCCTTTTTCCTCCAAACATAACGATGGTCATTTATGACCAAACAGTTCTATTTTTGTTTCATCAGACCAGAAGACATTTCTCCACAAAGTACGATCTTTGTCCCCAAATGCAGTTGCAAACCGTAGTCTGATTTTTAATAGCGGGTTTTGGAGCAGTGGCTTCTTCCTTGCTGAACGGACTTTCAGTTATGATCGATATAGGACTTGTTTACTGTTGAATAGATACTTTTGTACCTGTTTCCGCCGCATCTTCACAAGCGTCCTTTACTGTTGTTCTAGGCTTGATTTGCACTTTTTGCACCAAAGTATGTTCATTTCTAGGAGACTGAACGCATCTCCTTCCTGAGAGGTATGACGCTGCGTGGTCCCATGGTGTTTTATACTTGCGTACTATTGGTTGTACAGATGAACGTGGTACCTTCAGGCATTTGGAAATTGGTCCAAGGATGAACCAGACTTGTGGAGGTCTACATTTTTTTATGAGGTCTTGGCTGATTTCTTTTGATTTTCCCATGATGTCAAGCAAAGAGGCACTGAGTTTGAAGGTAGGCCTTGAAACAGGTACACCTCCAAATGACTCAAATTTTTCAATTAGGCCCATCAGAAGCTTAAGCCATGACATCATTTCTGGAATTTTCCAAGCTGTTTAAAGGCACAGTTATCTGGTGTATGTAAATTCTGACCCACTGGAATTGTGATACAGATACCTAACCGACTTGCCAAAACTATAGTTGTACAGACATTTGTGGGTGGTTGAAAAATGAGTTTAATCTGTAGGTCTGTAACAGTTTGCATCTAGATTGCCTCCCCCTTTGAAGAGGGGGATGACCGCGGCCGCTTTCCAATCTTTAGGAATCTCAGACGATACGAAAGAGAGGTTGAACAGACTAGTAATAGGGGTTGCGACAATGGCGGCAATAATTTTAGGAAAAGAGGGTCCAGATCGTCTAGCCCAGCTGATTTGTAGGGATCCAGATTCTGCAGCTCTTTCAGTACATCAGCTGTCTGGATTTGGGTGAAGGAGAAGCGGGGGGCTTGGGCCAGTAGCTGCGGGTGGTGCCAAAGCTGTTGGGGTAGCCAGGTGGCGGGTAGCCAGGTGGAAAGCGTGGCCAGCCGTAGAAAAATGCTTATTTGAAATTTTCGATTTTCGTGGATTATCGGTGGTGACAGTGTTTCCTAGCCTCAGTGCAGTGGGCAGCTGCGAGGAGGGGCTCTTACTCTCCATGGACTTTACAGTCTCCCAAAACTTTTTGGAGTTAGTGCTGCAGGAATGCACATTTCTATTTGAAAAAGTGTAGCCTTAGCTTTCCTAACTGACTGTGTATATTGGTGTCTGACTTCCCTGAAAAGTTGCATATCGCAGGGACTATTCAAAGCTTGGGCAGTGCGCCACAGGATGTTTTGTGCTGGTCAAAGGCAGTCAAGTCTGGAGTGAACCAAGGGCTATATCTGTCTTTAGAAACTACATTTTGGAAAGGGGCATGCTTATTTAAGATGGTGAGGAAGGCACTTTTGAAGAACAAACCAGGCATCCTCTACTGACGGGATGAGGTCAATATCCTTCCAGGATACCTGGGCTAGGTCGATTAGAAAGGCTGCTTGCAGAAGTGTTTTATGGGCAGCATTTGACAGTGATAAGGGGTGGTCGTTTGGCCGTGGACCCATAACGGACGCAGGCAATGAGGCAGTGATCGCTGAGCATCCTGGTTGAAAACAGCAGAGGTGTAGATTTTGAGAGGGCAAGTTGGTCAGGATGATATCTATGAGGGTGCCCATGTTTACGGATTTGTGGTTGTTACCTGGTAGGTTCCTTGATAATTTGGTGAGATTGGAGGCATCTAGCTTAGGATTGTAGGACGGCCGGGTGGTTAAGCATATCCCAGTTTAGGTCACCTAACAGTACGAACTCTGAAGATAAATGGGGGGGGCAATCAATTCACATATGGTGTCCAGGGCACAGCTGGAAGCTGAGGCGTCCTACAATCTAAGCTAGATGCCCTCAATCTCACACAAATTATCAAGGAACCTACCAGGTACAACCACAAATCCGTAAACATGGGCACCCTCATAGATATCATCCTGACCAACTTGCCCTCTAAATACACCTCTGCTGTTTTCAACCAGGATCTCAGCGATCACTGCCTCATTGCCTGCGTCCGTTATGGGTCCACGGCCAAACGACCACCCCTTATCACTGTCAAATGCTCCCTAAAACACTTCTGCAAGCAGGCCTTTCTAATCGACCTAGCCCAGGTATCCTGGAAGGATATTGACCTCATCCCGTCAGTAGAGGATGCCTGGTTGTTCTTCAAAAGTGCCTTCCTCACCATCTTAAATAAGCATGCCCCTTTCCAAAAATGTAGTTCTAAGAACAGATATAGCCCTTGGTTCACTCCAGACTTGACTGCCTTTGACCAGCACAAAAACATCCTGTGGCGCACTGCCCAAGCTTTGAATAGTCCCTGCGATATGCAACTTTTCAGGGAAGTCAGACACCAATATACACAGTCAGTTAGGAAAGCTAAGGCTAACTTTTTCAAATAGAAATGTGCATCCTGCAGCACTAACTCCAAAAAGTTTTGGGAGACTGTAAAGTCCATGGAGAGTAAGAGCACCTCCTCGCAGCTGCCCACTGCACTGAGGCTAGGAAACACTGTCACCACYGATAAATCCACGAAAATCGAAAATTTCAATAAGCATTTTTCTACGGCTGGCCACGCTTTCCACCTGGCTACCCCAACCTGGCTACCCCAACAGCTTTGCACCACCCGCAGCTACTGGCCCAAGCCCCCCGCTTCTCCTTCACCCAAATCCAGACAGCTGATGTACTGAAAGAGCTGCAGAATCTGGATCCCTACAAATCAGCTGGGCTAGACGATCTGGACCCTCTTTTCCTAAAATTATCTGCCGCCATTGTCGCAACCCCTATTACTAGTCTGTTCAACCTCTCTTTCGTATCGTCTGAGATTCCTAAAGATTGGAAAGCGGCCGCGGTCATCCCCCTCTTCAAAGGGGGAGGCAATCTAGATGCAAACTGTTACAGACCTACAGATTAAAACTCATTTTTCAACCACTCCACAAATGTCTTGTTAACAAACTATAGTTTTGGCAAGTCGGTTAGGTATCTGTATCACAATTCCAGTGGGTCAGAAGTTTACATACACCAAGATAACTGTGCCTTTAAACAGCTTGGAAAATTCCAGAAAATGATGTCATGGCTTTAGAAGCTTCTGATGGGCTAATTGACATCATTTGAGTCATTTGGAGGTGTACCTGTTTCAAGGCCTACCTTCAAACTCAGTGCCTCTTTGCTTGACATCATGGGAAAATCAAAAGAAATCAGCCAAGACCTCATAAAAAAATGTAGACCTCCACAAGTCTGGTTCATCCTTGGGACCAATTTCCAAATGCCTGAAGGTACCACGTTCATCTGTACAAACAATAGTACGCAAGTATAAACACCATGGGACCACGCAGCGTCATACGTTTTTTTTTTGTTGTCATCTCAGGAAGGAGATGCGTTCAGTCTCCTAGAAATGAACATACTTTGGTGCAAAAAGTGCAAATCAAGCCTAGAACAACAGTAAAGGACCTTGTGAAGATGCTGGCGGAAACAGGTACAAAAGTATCTATATCAACAGTAAAACAAGTCCTATATCGACATAACTGAAAGTCCGTTCAGCAAGGAAGAAGCCACTGCTCCAAAACCGCTATTAAAAATCAGACTACGGTTTGCAACTGCATTTGGGGACAAAGATCGTACTTTGTGGAGAAATGTCTTCTGGTCTGATGAAACAAATAGAACTGTTTGGTCATAAATGACCATCGTTATGTTTGGAGGAAAAAGGGGGAGACTTGCAAGCCGAGAACAGCATCGCAGCGTGAAGCACGGGGTAGCAGCATCATGTTGTCAGGGTGCTTTGCTGCAGGAGGGACTGGTGCACTTCACAAAATAGATGGTATCCTGAGGAAGTAAAATTATGTGATATATTGAAGGAACATCTCAGACATCAGTCAGGAAGTTAAAGCTTGGTGCAAATGGGTCTTCTAAATGGACAATGACCCAAGCATACTTCCAAAGTTGTGGCAAAATGGCTTAAGGACAACAAAGTCAAGGTATTGGACTGGCCATCACAAAGCCTGACCTCAATCCTATAGAAAATTTGTGGGGCAGAACTGAAAAAGCGTGTGCGAGCAAGGAGGCCCACAAACCTGACTCAGTTACACCAGCTCTGTCAGGAGGAATGGGACAAATTCACCCAACTTATTGTGGGAAGCTTGTGGAAGGCTCCCTGAAACATTTGACCAAGTTACCATTAAAAGGCAATGCTACAAATACTATTTGAGTGTATGTAAACTTCTTGACCCCATTGGGAATTTGATGAAAGAAATAAAATCTGAAATAAATCATTCTCTCTACTATTATTCTGACATTTCACATTCTTAAAATAAAGTGGTGATCCTAACTGACCTAARACAGGGAATTTTTACTAGGATTAAATGTCAGAAATTGTGAAAAACTGGGTTCAAATGTATTTGGCTAAGGTGTATGTAAACTTCTGACTTCAACTGTATATCCATCCTGCCCTGCCTTTCTAAAGTCTTCGAAAGCCAAGTGAACAAACAGATCATCGACCATCTCRAATCCCACTGTACTTCCTCTGCTATGCAATCCGGTTTCCGAGCTGGTCAGGGTGCACCTCAGCCACGCTCAAGGTCCTAAACGATATAACTACCATCGATAATAAACAGTACTGTGCAGCCGTCTTCATCGACCTGGCCAAGGCTTTCGACTCTGTCAATCACCGTATTCTTATCGGCAGACTCAAGAGCCTTGGTTTCTCTGACTGCCTCGTCTGGTTCACTAACTACTTATCAGACAGAGTTCAGTGTGTCAAATCGGAGGGCCTGTTGTCCGGACCTCTGGCAGTCTCTATGGGGGTGCCACAGGGTTCAATTCCCTTTTCTCTGTATATATCAATAATGTCGCTCTTTCTGCAGGTGATTCTTTGATCCACCTCTACGCAGACGACACCATTCTGTATACATCTGGCCCTTCTTTGGACACTGTTAACAAACCTCCAAACGAGCTTCAATGCCATATAACACTCCTTCGTGGCCTCCAACTGCTCTTAAACGCTAGGAAAGCTAAATGCATGCTCTTTAACCGGTTGCTGCCTGCACCCGCCCGCCCGCCCAGCGTCACTACTCTGGACGGTTCTGACTTAGAATATGTGGACAACTATAAATACCTAGGTGTCTGGCTAGACTGTAAACTCTCCTTCCAGACTCGCATTAAGCATCTCCAATCCAAAATTAAATCTAGAATCGGCTTCCTATTTCGCAACAAATCCTCCTTCACTCATGCTGCCAAACATACCCGATTATCCTGCCGATCCTTGACTTCGGCGATGTCATTTACAAAATAGCCTCCAACACTCTACTCAGCAAATTTGATGCAGTCTATCACAGTGCCATCTGTTTTGTCACCAAAGCCCCATATACTACCTACCATTGCGACCTGTATGTTTCGTTGGCTGGTCCTCGCTACATATTCGTCGCCAAACCCACTGGCTCCAGGTCATCCATAAGTCTTTGCTAGGTAAAGCTCCGCTTTATCTCAGCTCACTGGTTACCATAGCAACACCCACCCGTAGCACACACTCCAGCAGGTATATTTCACTGGTCATCCCCAAAGCCAACACCTACTTTGGCCGCCTTTCCTTCCAGTTCTCTGCTGCCAATGACTGGAACGAATAGCAAAAATCACTGAAGTTGGAGACTTATATCTCCCTCACTAACTTCAAGCATTGGCTGTCAGAGCAGCTTACCCATCGCTGCAGCTGTAAATAGCCCATCCAACCAACTACTTACCGCATCCCCATATTTTTATTTTCTGCTCCTTTGCACACCAGTATGTATACTTGCACTTCCTCATCTGCACTTCTATCACACCAGTGTTAATTGCTAAATTGTAATTACTTCGCCATTATGGCCTATTTATTGCCTTACCTCCTTCTTTTGCACACACTGTATACAGATTTTCTATTGTGTTATTGGCTGTACGTTCGTTTATCCCATGTGTAACTGTGTTGTTTTTGTCGCACTGCTTTGTTTTGTCTTGGCCAGGTCACAGTTGTAAATGAGAACTTGTTCTCAACTGGCCTACCTGATTAAATAAAGGTGAAATAAAATAAATAAATAAACATATATTTAGCACAGAATGCTTTAGTATACCTAAGTGGGAAAGGTGTCTTTTGAAGCCTATTGTGCAGGCATACAGCTAATAGACTATTAATTTGGCACTACAGTCTGGAGCAGTCAGTCATGTAAACTAGGGCAGTGTTCGAGAGGATCAAAACCATGATGTATGATGGGTAAATTGTGAATGATTGACTGATCTGCAAATAATAATGAGTCGTTATTTATGATGCAAGCCAAGTTGATTTGTAGATCAGTCAGTCGGCAGTTGCCTGCACTCGTACAAGCCCCAGCTCTCTGATTCTAAATACAAATAGACAACTGTCTGACCAGCAGGGGGTGCGAGCTTGAGCCTCCAGCATGAAAATGGTTGCATTCCCCTGCTCAGACGTTGCATGCATCAACCAATGGTTTGCGTGCCACGTCATCGACCGCGCCATTGACTGACAGGTTGCTATAAGATATTTACATTTAAGTCATTTAGCAGACGCTCTTATCCAGAGCGACTTACAAGATATGATATGGTTAGCTGATACATAAAATACCTATCCATGCCTTGTAAGATCTGGCATGCGTCAGCCACGCCTGTGCAAAAATAACGCGCACGTTTTATTCAAACGCCTCAAGGCTCGCGCTGAGCATCATAGCAAAGCACAGCGTAGCCTAGCTTTCGGTACTTCTGAGTGCCAGTCTCCAGTGGACGCTAGGAGGATATTGAGATAGATCTTCCCTCTGTAACCCACGTAAGAAGTGAGATTTCCACCCGCCACGCATATATCTACTTGTGGTCACTTCATAGACAAGAGCTATGCAAACATGACCCGTTTTCCATAAAATAACACCGAAACAGACGGAACCATCTTCATATTTTCATAAAGAAAAACATAATCCGATGCTCATGTTGGACCAGCTGTGACTATTCTTAGAGGCTTCGGTGTAGGCTACTGTTAAAACGGTAAGAACAATTTAATTATTATTAGGCTAGCCTACTCTGTCAGAAAATGGCAATAATTATTGTTTACAAATGGATAGGATAATGCTAACGTTACATAGTAACGGTTTTAGTTCATAGAGTGCGCGAAAAGTGGATAGTTTGGATAGGCTACTTTGTAGCCTTTTTTTCTTCTATTTTACCTTATCTTTGTTTCGTCATGGCTGGTTTTCCGTTCCCATGGTGAAGCATAGCCGACTCACGCTTGCTACTTCAAGCCAAGAAGCCTGCTGCCTAGTATTGATCAATCTGTGATAGAATGAATTTAGCCCTTGATCACGCCTCTGTTCTATTACATTACACAAGTCATTGGATGGCGTTTTCTGGGGGAGTTTTGTTAAGAGCCGTGTTTTCTGCCTGAAAATTAAGCATTACTTGCGGTACGGTTTTGAAAGCATAAGGAGGTTCTTTTATATTGGCAAGAAATAATAATGCAAAAAATATGTGTGTTAAATTGATACACACCTAAGGGTTAAGGTTCCCACACGGTCTTATTTCCATGTTACAGCGCTTGTTTACTGAAAACGGATGGAAGACCGAGTGGACTACCTGTGCTAATGGGCTTTATGCATCTCTGAACACGTGTATAAAGGGAAGACTGATGCCACAAATGTGCTGTCACTAAAAAACACTGTAGGCCGCAACTGTGTTAACCGATTAAAACAGCGTACGAGGCTACATATGGGAGTACTGCTCATAATAATGTCTGGAATGGAGTGTATGGAATGGTATCAAACACATGGAAAACATGTGTTTAATGTGTTCTTTACTGTTCCAGCCTTAAGCCTACTATGAGCTCTTCCTCCCCAGTTAAGGTGCCATTGGCAACCTGTGGTGTAGTGTAAATGTGTTTTGCATTTGTGAAATTATTTTTGTGTGATATGAAAGTAGAGGGATTTATGTTTCTAGGACCATACAGCATGATTCGTGTTTAGATGGAGTATTTGGCTGTTTTGTCTTCCAGAGCCAATTAGCCCTTTAAACAGAACATGTATCTTTTTTTATTTGATCTTTGTTTAACTAGGCAAGTCAGCTAAGAACAAATTGTTATTTACAACCCGGACGACGCTGGGCCAATTTTGCACAGCCCTATGGGACTTCCAATCACGKCCGGTTGTGATACAGCCTGGAATCGAACCAGGGTCTGTAGTGACACCTCTAGCACTGAGATGCAGTGCCTTAGACCGCTGCGCAACTCGGGAGCCCATGTAAGGTCCTTGGACTAAGGTGTAACGTTAGGATCCTTTAGTCCAATGCTGGGTTAGAACAAACTATGACTAGTCTGTTAATGCATGACATTAGACAGGCTATATATTTCTTTGCACAGTGGGCAATTATGGGCAACTGCCTTATTCATTCAACGGGGTGATTGGAAACGCATCCATCAATAATGATTGATATTAATTTGTTTATTCCTACTTATAAAGCAAATCAAATAAAAACAAATTGTCACATGCCCTTAATACAACAGGTGTAGACTTGATCGTGAAATGCTTAGTTACGATCCCTTCCTAACAATGCAGAGATGAAATAAGAAAAATATATTTTAAAATACTGTTTTTTTTTTCAATAGCTTTTGTGAAGTTTTCACAAGTAGGCCTATGTGGTACATTTTCACAWMTCTTAGTACAAAACTTAACAGATCATCAAAAGGGCAGAAGTTTATTGACTAAGCACATTTTCAATTAAATCAGTCACTTTTTCACWAAACTTAATCAGTGTTTCATCTTTCAGATTGTAATACATGTTCATATAAAGTAATTGCCTTTTACAATATAATACTTACATCATTTTTTATTTCTACCATGGCGTTGTTGAATAGTCCTTTCTGATTGTCTTGAAGGGTATTCTAGAGCATGCATTGTTTCCCTATAATGCACAGTTATTTGCGCGAAAGAATTCAATGGCTGTAGTTCATGTTTACATGTTTTGTTTGAACCGCTTTTGGAAGCAGAAGTTAAATATAAAACAGTAGGCCTATTGATTTTGTTGAATTCGATTTTCATGATAGCAAAGTAGGACTGATGGTTTGGATAGGTAAACTAGCAAGTCTGTTTGTTTGGTTACAAGTTACAACAGCAAATACTGTAGCTATGTAGTAAACTTGCTAGCTACTTCAGTGGATGTTGAACACATTTCTACCTGCAAATCAACACATTTCTAGTGGAAAATGTGTTAAATTGTAGCCTTAGTTTAAAAGGAATAATCAACGAGGGGCTCTATGCGTTCTCTGGAAAATAATGCAACTCRGTGGAAGGTTGATTATCCCTTAGATAATTCTCTTCTCTTTTGTTAAAATACAGTTTACTATTACTTAAAGCTGCAATATGTAACTTTTTGGGTGACCTGACCAAATTCGCATAGAAATGGGTGTTATAGATCTGTCACTCATTGAAAGCAAGTCTAAGAAGCAGTACATCTGTTCTATGCTTCCCGTTATTAATTTTTGTTATGTACACCAGCTGAAAATTCTATATTTTTGGTTATGGAAAATATATTTAGAAGCGGTTTAGATRGCACAATGATTCTCTATACTATAATTGCTTGTTTTGCACCACAAACTGAAATTAGACAAACTATTACATGCTGACTAGACCGGGCGCATGCTGATTTTGTCCATCCACACCAGACGCAATCATGACACGCAGGTTGAACTATCAAAAAGAACAATGAACCAACTATATTCATTTGGGGACAGGTTGAAACACTTGAAACATTCATGGACATTTAGCTAGTTATCTTGCTGTTGCTAGCTAATTTGTCCTGGAATATAAACACTGGGTTGTTATTTTACCTGAATTGCACAAGGTCCTCCACTCTGACAATTGAATCCACAGATAAAAGGGTCAAACTAGTTTGTTTCTAGTAATCTCTCCTCCTTCGGTCTTCTTCTTTGGACTTTATATGGCAGTTAGCAACCAACTTTAAGGTGCGTTACCACTACCAACTGGAGTGTGGACATCAGTTCATCTTTCAATCACCCACGTGGGTATATGCTCCTACAAACCAATGAGGAGATGGGAGAGGCGGGACATGCAGCGCGTCAGGTGTCAAATAGAACTAAATTCTATTTTAGTGCCTGGCTACGCAGATGTGCGCGAGCAGTTTGGATTAAATGATTGAATAACATGTATGTGTACATTTTGCAATGCTCGCGCACGTAACGCAAGCGGAGTGGTCAGTATGTTAGAATTTTAGCAACCAGGAAATGGCGAAGTGATTTCTGTATAGTGCATCTTTAATTTGACTTTCTTAAATGATAATCACTTAACCGTTTGATAAACCTATAGATTTTAAACTGGCTTGTCTACGACAGATTTTGAGAACTACATAATAAAAATGTATGTCTGTAAAGTAGGAACATATAAAGTATGGTGTGTGTGTGTGTTTATACTCTAATGTACAATTATGATAACGACTATCAAACTGCTCAAAACGGATAACTACTGAACCAAAATTATGTAATGCCTAGTTAACGTACTGTATATAGTTTGATAACTGCTGAGCACTGTACAATTCTATATTTTTACCTCTTAATTTGACATCAATTTATGTTGAAGGTAAAACCAAATCATATATGGATGTGGTTGTAAATACTAGCCTACATCAGGGGTAGGCATCCCTGTTCCTGGAGTGCCGCAGGTACAGCAGGATTTTATTCCAACAGACCCACTCGGCAAAACTGGTTGAATCAACGTTGTTTCCCTGTCATTTCAACCCCCCAAATCAATGTGATGTTGAATCAACGTGGAAAACTAATTGGATTTGCGAAGAGATCAACATAAGGGCATTTCGTCATTTTTTTTCTCCCAACTTTAAACCTAAATCCACTGACATGGTGAAATGTCATTGGATTTGTCAATGTCAATGTTCACATTGAATTCACGTTAGTTGACAACTGAACCAAATGTAAATCTAAATCATTCCAGGACGAGGGCTGCCTACCCATGTACTGCATTCTCCATCAGCCAGTGTGCTTCAATAGGACAAAGTGGAAAGAATCACTCTTATGTACTACCATTAGGAATTATAGTGGAGTGTGCAATGCACTGCTGAAATAGCTGGGTTGTATATAACAATATATTCCACTCATTATCTGAGTTCCGTTGAAACACTTTCAAAGAGAGACAGGCGATACTGTATCAGTTGACAAGTCACGTAGAAAATGTGATCTTGTACAATGTTGCATGGGGCAGAAACGGCATACAACACCGTGCTACATGTTAACATTAGCTAACTACTTTGCAATACCCCTATTTCTGATGATTTGTCCTATGTATGTACTGTATAAGGATAATGAAGCTGTATTTATCAACATGCTCACAACCTGCCATTGGATACAAATTATTTAAATAAAAATGTATGTCAAGTTATAGTCAAATACTGTATAGAAAATAATATTTACCATCTACTATGCTTTCTCTTCAGCACTTCAAAAAGAACAGTTTTGACATTTCTATCTTGTATTTTTTGCTATTGGATTGAAGATGCAATATGCAGAAATCACTCCGCCATTTCCAGGTTGCTAAAATTCTAATAGTTTGCCTAATTTCAGTTTGACAAAACAAGCATGTGGAGAATCATTGTACGATCTAAACCGCTGTGAAATATATCTTCCATAACCAATAATATTGTATTTTTAGCTGTTTGAAGCTGGTGTACAAAACTGAAAGTAAAACAACATTTTAAGAATGGAAAGCATAGAAATGGCGCGCACAGAACAGATCTACCGCTTCTTAAACTTGCTTTCAATGAGAACAGCAGATCTGTAACTCACATTTCTGTCAATTTGGTCAGGTTGCCCAAAAAGTAACACATTGCAGCTTTAAATGCTATTTTAAATGACTTAATAGTGAATAAACAAAATGTTCTCATAGTATTTCATAATTTTTTGTTGTTGCTTGAATGACTTGGAGGTGAAAGATATGTGAAACCCCAATGAAAGCACAATAAAATGTTCTGAAAATAAGATAGGGAGCATGACAAGTGTTATCAGTTTAAAGTTTTGTACTTTTTGAAAATGTACCAATTACATTTGAAAAATGAGTAGCATCAGTATACAGTATAAGTGTGAAAGTTTGTGTGCGCATGACCGGCCGCTTGGTGTTTGCTAAATGACACCTAAAGGACTCTCAGACCATGAGAAACAAGATTCTCTGGTCTGATGWAACCAAGATTGGCCTGAATGCCAAGGGTCACATCTGGAGGAAACCTGGCACCATCCCTGGAGAGACCTGAAAATAGCTGTGTAGCGACGCTCCCGTCCAACCTGACAGAGCTTGAGGGGATATGCAGAGAAGAATGGGAGAAACTCCCCAAATACAGCTGTGCCAAGCTTGTAGCGTCATACTCGAGGCTGTAATCTCTACCAAAGRTGCTTMAACAAAGTACTGAGTAAAGGGTCTGAATACTTATGTAAATGTGATATTTCATTTTTTTTATATATACCTCTGTAAAAAAAATTGTGTCATTATGGGTGTGTGTGTGTGGATTGAGAGGGGGGGAAAAACGTTCATCAATTTTAGAATAAGGCTGTAATGTGGAAAAAGTGAAGGGGTCTGAATACTTTCTCTCAGTGGTGCAGCTGTATAGCTTTTTGAGGATCTGAAGGCTTTTGACAAATCTTTTCAACCTCCTGAGGGGAAAGAGGTGCTGTCGTGCCCTTGTAAAGAGTGTGTGGACCATGTTAAGTCCTTAGTGATGTGGATGCTAAGCAACTTGAAGCTCTCGATTTAGAGGTCGACCGATTTTAATTAGGTAATCGGCATTTTTGGACGCCGATTATGGCCAAATACATTGCATTCCGCRAGGAAACTGCGTGGCAGGCTGACCACCTGTTAGCGAGTGCAGTGTCAAAAGGACCTTGTGGCTGCAAGGAGGTCAGTTGCTAGCTAGCATTAAACCCATCTTTTAAAAGCAATCAATCATCACATAATCGCTAGTTAACTACACATGGTTGATGATATTACTATGTTAACTAGCTTGTCCTGCATTGAATATAATAAATGCGGTGCCTGTTAATTTATCATCGAATCACAGCCTACTACGCCAAACAGTTGATGATTTAACAAAATCACAATCGTTGCACAAATGTACAGTTGAARTCGGAAGTTTACATACACCTTAGCCAAATGCATTTAAACTCAGTTTTCCAAAAAATCCCTGTCTTAGGTTAGTTAGGATTGCCAGATCTCTTCCCTGTAGGCTGTCTCATCACCGTCGGTGATCAAGGCTACCAAAAAGGAAAGGGGATACCTAGTCAGTTGCACAACTGAATGAATTCAACCGAAATGTGTCTTCTGCATTTAACTCAACCCTCTGAATCAAAGTCACCGGTGACTGGAGAGCAGTTGTTGTTGGGGGTTAACTGCCTTGCTCAAGGGCAGAATGGCAACAAAAAAATCCACCTTGCCGGCTCGGTGATTCGAACCAGTAGCCTTTCTGTTACGGGCCCAATGCTCTTAACCGCCGTTATGATGTCAGTAAACTTAATGATTGAGTCGTGCGTGGCCGCGGTCGTGGGTGTACAGGAGGGGACTAAGTACACACCTCTGAGGGGCCCCCCGTGTTGAGGGTCAGTGTGGCGTAAGTGTTGTTGCCT
The DNA here is from genome assembly GCF_002910315.2 of Salvelinus sp. IW2-2015. NCBI lineage: Eukaryota > Metazoa > Chordata > Actinopteri > Salmoniformes > Salmonidae > Salvelinus > Salvelinus sp. IW2-2015. The sequence goes on along the minus strand of NC_036858.1, from coordinate 32,673,160 downwards.
AACCTCACCACCTGGGGGTGGCCCGTCAGGAAGTCCAGGATCCAGTTGCAGAGGGAGGTGTTCAGTCCCAGGGACCCGAGTTTGGAGGGGACTATTGTTGAACGTTGAGCTGTAGTCTTTGAACAGCATTCTCTTCTAGCCTATTCATTGCCAAATGTTGACCCAACCTCAATCCTTTACAACAGCCAGAGTTTATTCAAACTGACATAAATGGACATTCATTGCTGAATATGCTGATATTTATTAAACTGCTGTTACTTGTGCTACTAAACCCGAAGGTCGTAGGCGGTCATATATAGCAAGTTTAGATTTTTTGGTTTGTTGCAAGGGTATGTATAGGGGCCAAACTAAATAATTAGCCTTAAAGATCAGAACAACAATAATGACAGAACTCCCCCCTCCTTACATAATTGATGCCAATCAGGACCAACTCCAGAATTCAGTGCAGGCCATTGCAACCACTGAGGCAGATGTTTTGGGCCTGTGCTGTAATCCAAGGCCAAGGGGGGGGGGGGGGGGAAATCCAAGCCTAACACGGAACCAAAACCGGCTGCGCGCGTGCGCCATCGTGCATAAATGTATTTTGTCCCCCCTACACCAAACGCGATCACGACACATAGGTTAAAATATCAAAACAAACTCTGAACCAATTATATTAATTTGGGGACAGGTTGAAAAGCATTAAACATTTATGGCAATTTAGCTAGTTAGCTTGCACTTGCTAGCTAATTTGTCCTATTTAGCTAGCTTGCTGTTGCTAGCTAATTTGTCCTGGGATATTGTCACGTCCTGACCATAGTAAGCTGTTTTTTCTCTGTGTTGGTTGGGGCGTGATAGTGACTTGGGTGGGTCATCTAGGTGATATTGWATTTCTATGGTGGCCCGATATGATTCCCAATCAGAGGCAGCTGTTTATCGTTGTATCTGATTGGGGATCATATTTAGGTAGCCATTTCCTCATTTGTGTTTGTGGGATCTTGTCTGTTTAGTTGCCTGTCAGCGCTAGTTGTATAGCTTCACGTTTCGTTTGTTCGTTTTGTTGTTTTTGTTCGGTATTCATTTATTAAAGAATAATGTACGCCTACCACGCTGCACCTTGGTCCATTCCTTACGACGATCGTGACAGATATAAACATTGAGTTGTGCATTTCAGGGTAAAATAACAAGGTCCTTTACTCTGCAAATTAATCCACACACAAAATGGGCAACCGAATCGTTTCTAGTCATCTCTCTCCCTTCCAGGTTTTTTCATCTCTTGACTTTATATTGCGATTGGCAACTTTCATAAATTACGTGCATTACCGCCACTGACCTCGTTCATCTTTCAGTCACCCACGTGGGTATAACCAATGAGGAGATGGCACGTGGGTACCTGCTTCTATAAACCAGTGAGGAGATGGGAGAGGCAGGACTTTCAGCGCGATCTGCGTCACAAATAGAACTGACTTCTATTTTAGCCCGTGGCAACGCAGACGTTCGTTGGCGCGCGCAATAATTGAATAATATAGATTTCTAAATTAATTTTGCAACGCTCGTGCACGCGACGTGAGCGGTGTGGGCAGCAAATATATTTAGATGGTCCGTCTCACTAAATCATTTTACCACTGTACGTAGGTCCGTCTCACTAAAACATTTTACCACTGTACGTAGTTCAGGCCTAGTAGTCTATTGCAATGTATAGAGTAGCCTGGATGTAAGACTAATTGAAGTTGCAGTGTGTGTGTGTGGATGGTGCAAGAGTGCAGATGTAGACATATGTGATTGAACGTTTATTGTGCTTACCACTGTCTCTTCCTGTCCTCCATCCAACTTCACTGTAGGTGCAAGCCTTGCAATATGTACTGGGATGGATGAGGAAGAGCAGAACCGCTATGTGGTCCAGCTGAAGGAGGAGTTTCACAGCTGTGACACCACAGGCACTGGTTACCTGGACAAGGAAGAGTTGTCAGCCCTTTGCCACAAGCTATCCTTGGATGCTCACCTTCCCCTACTGTTGGACACCTTGCTAGGACCACACCACTATGCTCGGGTATGAGACCAGACCACTCTAGTAACTTCTCTCTCTCTTGTGGTTTTACCTTAAATTCCCATTACTTTATAACATGTTAAGTTCTGACATGCATAGTTGTGTAATAGCTGTGTTATGACACTTTCCTACCTTTATTCAGTAGTCAAATCAAATTTTATTTGTCACATGCGCCAAATACAACAGGTTTAGACCTTACTGTGAAATGCTTACTTACAAGCCCTTAACCAACAATGCAGTTCAAGAAATAAAGCTAAGAAGATATTTACTAATTAATCTAAAGTAAAAAAAATTATAAAAAGTAACACAAGAAAATAACAATAACGAGGCTACAGTATATACAGGGGGTAACGGTACTGAGTCAATGTGTGGGGGTATAGGTAAATCGAGGTAATTTGCACATGCGGGTAGGGGTAAAGTAACTACGCATAGATGATATAAAGTGTAAATAGTCAGCAGTCTTATGGCTTGGGGGAAGATGCTGTTAAGGAGCCTTTTAGACCTAGACTTGGTGCTCCAAGCCCGCTTGCCATGCGGTAACAGAGAACAATCTATGACTTGGGTGACTGGAGTCTTTGACACCGGCTAGTATATACGCCCTGGATGTCAGGAAGCTTGGCCCCAGTGATGTACTGGGACGTATGCACTACCCTCTGTGGCGCCTTACGGTCGGATGCGGAGCAGTTGCTATTCCAGGCAGTGATGCAACGGGTCAGGATGTTCTCGATGGTGCAGCTGTAGAACTTTTTGAGGATCTAGAGACCCATGCCAAAAATGTTTCATTCTTCTGAGGGGAAATAGGTGGTGTTGTGCCCTCTTCATGACTCTCTTAGTGTGTTTGGACCATGATAGTTCGTTGGTGATGTGGACACCAAGGAACTTGATACTCTAAACTCTTGACCCGCTCCACTGCAGCCCCGTCAGTGTGAATGAGGACGTGTTCGGCCCTCCTTTTACAGGCAGTACAGGATGGGACTAAGCATGCATCCCTGAGGGGGCCCCTGTGTTGAGGATCAGCGTGGAATGTGTGTTGTTGCCTACCCTTACCACCTGGGGGTGGCCTTTCGATTCGAGGCAAGCAACACTGGAGCATGCATGAGAGCACCAGCTGTTCCGGATGACTGTGATCACGCTCTCCGTAGCCGATGTGAGCAAGACCTTAAAACAGGTCACATTCACAGATTGCCAGGACGTGTACACAGAGCAGACGCAGACCAACTGGCAAGTGTCTTCACTGACATTTTCAACATCTCCCCGACTGAGTCTGTAATACCTACAGTTGAGGTCGGAAGTTTACATACACCTTAGCTAAATACATTTAAACTCAGTTTTTCACCAAATTTTTCAATCCTAGTAAGAATTCCCTGTCTTAGGTCAGTTAGGATCACCACTTTATTTTAAGAATGTGAAATGTCAGAATAATAGTAGAGAGAATGATTTATTTCAGATTTTATGTCTTTCATCACATTCCCAGTGGGTCAGAAGTTTACATACACTCAATTAGTATTCGGTAGCATTGCCTTTAAATTGTTTAACTTGGGTCAAATGTTTCGTGTAGCCTTCCACAAGCTTCCCACAATAAGTTGGGTGAATTTTGGACCATTCCTCCTGACAGAGCTGGTGTAACTGAGTCAGGTTTGTAGGCCTCCTTGCTCGCACACGCTTTTTAAGTTCTGCCCACACATTTTCTATAGGATTGAGGTCAGGGCTTTGTGATGGCCACTCCAATACCTTGACTTTGTTGTCCTTAAGCCATTTTGCCACAACTTTGGAAGTATGCTTGGGGTCATTGTCCATTTGTAAGCCCCATTTGCAACCAAGCTTTAACTTCCTGACTGATGTCTTGAGATGTTGCTTCGATATATCCACGCCATCTATTTTGTGAAGTGCACCAGTCCCTCCTGCAGAAAAGCACCCCCACAACATGATGCTGCCACCCCCGTGCTTCACGGTTGGGATGGTGTTCCTTGGCTTTCAAGCCTCCCCCTTTTTCCTCCAAACATAACGATGGTCATTATGGCCAAACAGTTTTATTTTTGTTTCATCAGACCAGAGGACATTCCTCCAAAAAGTACGATCTTTGTCCCTTTGTGCAGTTGCAAACAGTAGTCTGACTTTTATTGCGGTTTTGGAGCAGTGGCTTCTTCCTTGCGGAGCGGACTTTCAGGTTATGTCGATATTGGACTCGTTTTATTGTGGATATAGATACTTTTGTACCCGTTTCCTCCAGCATCTTCACAAGATCCTTTGCTGTTGTTCTGGGATTGATTTGCACTTTTCGCAGAACGTGTCTCCTTCCTGAGCGGTATGACTGCTGCGTGGTCCCAGATTTCAAAACACAAGCCTGAAACTCTTTCTAAAGACTGTTGACATCTAGTGGAAGCCCTAGGAACTGCAATCTGGGAGGTATTCCTTTTATATTCCCATTCCCAGCCATTGTAATCAGTGGTGAGCTGGGGGGGGAAAAATCTGCATGGACTGTTGTCGGGTTTTTGCCTGCCATATCAGTTCTGTTATACTCACAGACATCATGTTAACAGTTTTTTGAAACGTTAGTGTTTTCTATCCAATACTACCAATTATATGCATGTCCTAGCTTCTGGGCCTGATTAACAGGCAGTTTACTTTGGGGACCTCATTCATCCAAACTTCCAAATACTGCCCCCTAGCCCGAAGAAGTTAAGAATGGAGGCAACTGTATTCTTGGGGACCTTCAATGCTGCAGAAATGTTTTGGTACCCTTCCCCAGATCTGTGCCTCGACACAATCCTATCTCGGAGCGCTACGGACAATTCCTTCGACCTCATGGCTTGGTTTTTGCTCTGAAATGCACTGTCAACTGTGGGACCTTCTATAGTCAGGTGTGTGCTTTTCCAAATCATGTCCAATCAATTGAATTTACCACAGGTGGACTCCAGTCAAGTTGTAGAAACATCTCATCTGAGCTCAATTTTGAGTCTCATAGCGATGGTTCTGAATACTTAGGTGAATAAGGTATTCCTGTTTTTTATATGTAATAAATGTGTCATTCATTTGTGTAGATAGATTTCTATTTTATTTAATACATTTTAGAATAAGGCTGTAACATAACAAAGTGGAACAAGTCAAGGGGTTTGAATAGTTTCCAAATGCATTGCATTGTTTGCGAGATCAGACAGGTCACTACAATCAGTGTTCATTTTCATAGGTTGCTTTAATTTCAACGCATCTAATAGTTTCAGCGCATCTCATTTGTAAACATTTAAACAATTTTTCAATTGCACAAAAAATCACCGATGAAGCGTTTTAGCATTCTTATAGATGCAACGTTAAGCCAATGTATTCCATTGAGCCCGTTTCAGCCATAACCAGAGTGTTTGACAGGTCATTACAAACATTTCCACTGTTTTTGTTAACGGAGAAAACGAATGGCACAAGCAAGATTGGGAAGAGCCGCCAGAGTATGAAAGCAATCAGTCCTGCGAGATTTAAGTGACAAGTGGATTTTGCACCCCTCAAACACAGGAAATAGATGGCTAAAAAGAACAGATCCTCAGGTGGGCGGGGCATGCTAATAGTGTACACAATTAATTCACTTCCCATTTTGTTATGCAGGTGAATTTTGAGGAGTTCAAAGAAGGCTTTGTAGCTGTGCTATCACGCTCTCTGGACTTCAGCACCTCTGAAGAGGAGAGCAGCTACCTGGAGCCAGGTAAAACACCCATGCTGGGGAGGTGGGGCTTTACRTTTAGATGTCTGCACAAACACACTGATTGTTTATGTACCTAAGCAGTTCAGATTGCTGTTTKTCCATGTCCACTGGTCCCATGTGGTGAATAAGATGGGTTTATTGATCAGATTCGAGTTACGAATGCCAGGGGAGGGGGGCTCAGCTCCCCTTTTTAATGAGATGTTAGCTCCCCTAAATGCAACAAAAGTCAGACTTTGGAGCGTCTCTAAATAATGCAAATTGAACCATTTGTCATATATTTACCACTGTTAAACAACTCAATATGAGGAAGGATTTCCTTTTATGTTTTGTGTACTCAGTGTCTTTAGCTTGAGTATTTTCTATCAATATTTGTTTTCTTTCCTGGATCAGCTGATGATGGCCAACAATCTCACTAGACATCTAGTCTACAGCTAGACACTGATGCGCATCCAATCCATCCAGCAAGGTGACTCTTTCGGTTAGATGCATTCGATTTTGMAATGGCATAGGCCTACATTATTTTGGATTCGTGTGCCCATGAGAACTGTTTTCACGGCGATACATAACGAAGTGTTAAGTAGACAATAGTTACACTTACAGTGCACTTTCTGTGATCTCCAAGATCCACGATTCGTACAGGATTTAAGGTAAATGTTCTAATTCAATTGTTAAATGCTTAATAGTGATAAATAACACTGTCATAAATGTCATTTCATGTAAAGAAAGAAATGTTTGATGTCACACGAGCTGTGAAGACTCCAACCATTAACTCATGAATAATGGACAACTCATGAACTAGGGTATAAAACATGTTTTGATTCAACTCATGTGTTATATTGAATGTAGGCCACTGCATGTGTAAGATTGATTCAGCCGAGAGGATAGGCTACCGGCAGCGGTGTAGGCCTAGTGGAGGGTTAACACAGTTTACCCACCCTTTTCAGAAAAATGCATTGAAAGTATAGGGAACGATACTTTTGTATTTTACCGTGACCGGTGTGGGAGCTAAACTCATGACTATGATTACATTTCCATTATTAGCAGCATCTAGGCTGTCCACTTTGAAGAAGCTGAGACAGAATGGCTATATAAGGAATGGAACATATATGACCAGGGCCCCGCCACCATTGTAACCTATACAGCTGTCAGATGTGGGCGTTAACAAGCAAGAACTGAGATGGAAAGATGGTGGAGAAAGGTCAAGGGAAGCTATTTTCATATAGAGGGAGGGGACTCTATACGTTATGAAAAGGCAGAATGCTATAAAGGCAGGACTCTGTGATATGAGAATTTAGTCTTTTCCATGGAGGGGCTCGGCTCTGTTACGTTTGTAAAAAAGTATTTCCATGGAAGGGCTCGGCTTTGCTACTTTGTATTAAAGTCTATTTTGAATTCACAAGTTCTAGTAAGAGTGTTATATTTCTGAGTCAATATTCCACCACACCGGCAATCCGAGTTTACCTACCTTTAAAAAAATATATATATATATATATTTTGACCACTACTTCACTGGGCACCGTCATACCTATTTGAAGTTCATGGTAGTACACATTGTAGCCTAGTCTAGTATGTCGACTATATGTGTGTGTGTGTGTGTGTGTGTGTGTATGTTAGGGTGACCATTCAGTTTCAGCCCCATTTACACTTGTCCCAGCTTTTCAGGCTACAAAAAAAATACAATTTGTCAGCAAGACGCATCAATTAATGTAAGCCTAATCAATKGCAATCACTGAATGTCATTGGGTACACTGTTTGGTGGTTTGTAACCGATGTCTATTTCCTTTCATAAAATGGCGTGAGTACACATGCAGTTTGGATGCTGGATTTATTTTGGAGTGGACCAAACATGCCCAGGTAGCCTACTTTTTGATATGATCTGAAATATGACTGGTTGTGTTCATACCACATTAAAAGGTCATTCATTTTTACCATTTTAAATGACATCTTTATTATTAGGCCCATGAAATGAAATTGTGCTACGCAAGCGCAATTGCGTAGCACAATAGAGACCCACCCCCCCACCTGAATGTCATGGTATAATTTGTACTCCGATAAGATTGTTTTAAGTAAACATTGTATCCTTGTGGATAAACGTCTGCTTTTATATAAGATAGTCTGCCTTAGTATGACCTCATCGAAAGCGATCAAAATCATTTTTTAGACTCGTGGTACTTCATTTGGGATATTCTGGTTTGTTGCACAGGGTGGATTGACCGTGAGATCACCTGAATGAGGACTCCTACAGTAAATGATGACAATACTCTTGGAGACATCAAAGGGATAGGCTATATTTAGGATCTTCCCTCCCTACGGTGATGCAGTTGATCCAGTTAATAATCTCTGTCCTGATTTAGCTCCAGGATGGATTTTATTCTGAAACAAATACTGATTTAAACTGTTTTAAACTTCCTGTACCTTTTTTAACAAACCCAAACTCGGTTAAGATATATATTGTACAGCCATTCACTTTATATGATTTCTGAACATTAGTTGACCGTACATTGGTATGTGTTCTTTTATTTTGAAATGTGTTTCTTGAGTTTAGGGTATTGCAGTAGGAGGATCTAGGAGGGCACCAGAGTTCCGTCCTCATTCCCAGAATGTTACAGTATGATTATGTTTATTKCCAAGTCAGTTTCTGGGAACTGATGACCACTGTCCTTTTTTTGAAATGCCCTTTTTTTAAAGGGTTTGTTTGACAACGTTTTGTTGTCAAACAAAATTTGAGATTTGACGACTACTAAGTCTACACTRTAGTTTCTCCCTTGTTTCTTTGTAWCTAAACATTAACAAGCTTTTGTGAGAATATGTTTATAGTAGTAATTGTGGGCAGACAAAATGCCCAGCTGGTCTAAAATGTTTTTTCTTTAGTACTGATACAGTTGATACAAGAAGTGATACTACTTTAATTGATACAGTTACATATTGTGATATTATCTTTGGATGATATTTTATGTGGAAAATATTATATCGATACTTTGACTCCAAGTATATCGATTTGTAAAAAATGTATATACTTTTTTTTTTTTTTGCTAGGTAGTGCTAGTCTGCTGTTTTTTTTGTTTAGTTTAATAGGTTCTCCATTACTCTTCCTGGGGTCCACATAAAAACATACAAATAGTACAGAACAGTTATAGACAAGGACATAAAAAAATAGATATCATAAAAAAATATATATATCTTAGAAAGACAAGGAGACAAACTATTTACACGGTTTTTATACATATTCATATTCTTATATACAGTTAAATGAGATCTTTAGAAAGAGGAGAGGCTCTGTGATACAATGTTTTTTTTWATGTTCTTTCAAAGCTAAACWWTTTTTTTTGCCTGMGTTACCTCTTGTGGCAGAGCATTCCACGAGGACATGGCTCTCTATACATAACTGACGGACGYATTAAATCTKTTTTTGGTTTGGGTACAGTGAAGAAACCCATAGTGGCGTGTCTGGTGGGTTATGTCTGTTTTGAAGTGTAGACAAATAGATTATAGAAGTGGTTGGGCATTTTCAACACATACATGTTTAGTTAGGCTGTACTTGCTCCAAAACACCATAAGACTGCTAAAAATTCAAACAAAATGGCTTCATGGACTATCTGCATTGACCCTTTTTTATTTTTTCCTGTATTACGTTTTTTTTTAATCTTTGCACTGACTATGCACACTCAAAGGACTCTACACACTCACTCCCATACAGTACCATTCAAAAGTTTAGACACACCTGCTCATTCAAGGGTTTTTCTTTATTTTTACTATTTTCTACATTGTAGATTTTCTATATTGTAGAATAATAGTGAAGACATTAAAACATGTGAAATAACACATGGAATCATGTAGTAACCAAAAAAGTGTTAAACAAATCTAAATATATTTTATATTTGAGATTCTTCAAAGTAGCCACCCTTTGCCTTGACAGCTTTGCACACTCTTGGTATTCTCTCAACCAGCTTCACCTGGAATGCTTTTCCAACAGTCTTTAAGGAGTTCCCACATGTGCTGAGCACTTGTTGGCTGYTTTTCCTTCACGCTGCGGTCCAACTCATCCCAAACCATCTCAATTGGGTTGAGGTTGGGGGATTGTGGAGGCCAGGTCATCTGATGCAGCACTCCATCACTCTCTTTCTTGGTCAAATAGCCCGTACACAGCCTGGAGGTGTGTTGGGTCATTGTCTGTTGAAAAACAAATGATAGTCCCACTAAGCTCAAATCAGATGGRATGGCGTATCGCTGCAGAATGCTGTGGTAGCYATRCTGGTTAAGTGTGCCTTGAATTCTAAATAAATCAGACAGTGTCAACAGCAAAGCACCATCACACCTTTCCATGATTCACGGTGGGAACCACACATGCAGAGATCACCCGTTCAGCTACTCTGCATCTCACAAAGACGGCTGTTGGAACCCAAATTTGGACTCATCGGACCAATGGACAGATTTCCACCGGTCTAATGTCCATTGCTCGTGTTTCTTGGTCCAAGCAAGTCTTTCTTCTTATTGTTGTCCTTTTTAGTAGTGGTTTCTTTGCAGCAATTCGACCATGAAGGCCTGATTTCACGCAGTCTCTTCTGAACTGTTGATGTGTCTGCTACTTGAAATCTGTAAAGCATTTATTTGGATTGCAATCTTGAGGTGCAGTTAACTAATGAAATGATCCTCTGCAGCAGAGGTAACTCTGGGTCTTCCTTTCCTGTGGCGGTCCTCATGAGAGCCAGTTTCATCATAACGCTTGATGGTATTTGCGACTGCACTTGAAGAAACGTTCAAAGTTCTTGAAATTTTGCTGATTGACTGACATTCATGTCTTAAAGTAATRGACTGTCATTTCTCTTTGCTTATTTGAGCTGTTATTGCCATAATATGGACTTGGTCTTTTACTAAATAGTGCTATCTTCTGTATACCACCCCTACCTTGTCACAACACAACTGATTGCCTCAAACGCATTAAGAAGGAAAGAAATTCCACAATTTAACAAGGCACACCTGTTAATTGAAATGTATTCCAGGTGACTAACTCATGAAGCTGATTGAGAGAATGCCAAGAGTGTGCAAAGCTGTCATCAAGGCAAAGGGTGACTACTTTGAAGAATCTGAAATATATTTTGATTAGTTTAACACTTTTGGTTACTACATGATTCCATATGTGTTATTTCATAGTTTTGATGTMTTCGCTATTATTCTACAATGTAGARAAWARWAWAAAWAAARWAAARMMMWWYYSMYTKKKACTGKWMMTGTASMTKWMKYWTRYTWWTSTTATTYWTWTTTYTCKYGTTTTTGTTCTACTWTATTTTATAGTACTACTGATATTGATTACTGCATCGTTGGGAAAGAGCTTTCAAGAAAGGCATTTCACTGTAATCTCTCTCTGTCCTTCCCAATCACCATCTCATTCCTCTCCTCCCGGCCCTCCCAGTTGTTCCTGAGGAAGTGAAGCCCAAGTTTGTGAAGGGAACGAAGCGCTACGGCCGGCGGTCCCAGCCGGACAGGCCCGACTCTGAGCTCACAGCTGACTCGGAGGGCTCTCGTCCTTTCAGGACGGAGCAGAAGGAGCCCTCTCCCGCTGGCGTGAGGAGGATAAAACTCAGACGCTCTACTTCTCTAGAGAGTGTGGAGGTAAGAGACGTGCTCCTCCTCCACCCCCTCTCACCTTTTGTCTGCTGTGTTTTATTCTGTGGCTGTGCACTAATTTGAGAGTCGCTGACAAAGATGGCTGACTTTTGACTTCTCAAGCTTGGCGCAGGGCCYAATCTAGATCTGACTGTTTGGAGAGAGATTCCCATTTGTATTTATTTTTTAACTAGGCAAGTCAGTGCTTCACTTCAATTTCCTTCACATCCYTTGAATGGTGCGTTGTGCTGGGTGAGGTCTGAATCAAATATCTCTATGACCTGCAATTTGTTGGCAAGCACAAGTTTTCTAGGATTCCACACCATACTTCTCTTCAGACCACTGTATAACTGAGTGAGAGAGTTGAGTCTCAGAAGTACTTGGGGTTTTGAGCAGACCGCTTCACTCCACACTCAGGAAGTGGGATTATATGGAATGTGCTACTGGCAGCGCTCATGGCTGGTCCCCGCTCCTGCCCCACAACATCCATTCCCCCAGTTTTAGCTTTCGCACTCTCTCGCTCTCTCTCATTGCTTTATTGGCATGAAAAACATTGTGTAAATATTGCCAAAGCATCAATGTATGTGATATACATTGTAATAAAATAATAAGCTCTCTACTAGTCAGGACCTCTACCTTAGGGAGGAGATCTTTGGACCATCTGATTATACTATATATTGTATCTCTCTGCATTGTGTAATATTGTGATTTTTGTTTTTGACTCAGACTGATAATATTGGAATGAGTGAAATCCTCTGTTATGCTGCTGGCTTGGTGCATATGCCATGGCTTTGTCTTTCATTGGTCTCATTAGTCTCATTGCATTTTATTACATTGTTATTAGGTGTGAAATGACAGTAACGAGGCCCAGGAAAAGTCATGGTTGGGGGGGGCGGCTTGTGTGCTTATCTCACATCATGTTTATAGAAGGCCCATTGTTTTGGGCTCTAAATTGTATAACAGTAGAAGACAACTAGTGAAGGAAAGGTCATGGTGGTGGCTGACGGGTATCTGTCAGTGTTAAAGGCTCGGCGTGAAACACTGCTGTGAGTGAAAAGTTTGGCGCCCTTTGCAGTTGACCACCGTTTGCCTGTCTGGTGCGTGTGTGTTTTGAGTCTGGAATGAGTAGGTTAGTTGAAGTAAGAGTTGCATAAATGGTCTGGATAGAGATTTTGATAATGAGGCTATACACTTCTCACATTTTATCTATGAGTATGCATACATAAACCTAGCCGACATAATCATCGAAAAGCAATGGTCGACCTCTGTCGGCCGCTGCCTGTGAACAAAGTGCTCATTTTARAAATCCATCCTGTTATCGCAGATTTTCTCTCTCTCTCTCTYTTTTCAGTTTGAAATATTTAGAGCTTTTATGTAACGCTGCACTGACTATCTCTGATAACTCGTGAGATTACGTCTTTCCAAAGCCCCTCTCTCCCTCGTCAAGCCATAGTGCCAGATAGATCCCTGTGCCATGTTTCTCATTAAGCTCTCCACCAATAATCTATTTTTAAATAGTTAAACATTTCCAGCAGTTAAGGCATTACGTAAGCAGCTTTAAGCCTTGGTGGATCCCTTTTGCTCCTGGAGGATAGAGAGTTGAACTACTGTATAGCATCCCTGTCGTATTGTTGGTTACACAGGATAGGTCACAGCAGTTCACTCAGGTAGAACGTAGTAACAGTCAACTCCTTGGTAACAGGAACATAGTTATCTGGGTGAACTATGTGATTGGAATGGGGGAGGGTGGGATTCATGGGGCTGGGGAGTTGATAGGTCGTTTACCGCTTTTGGGCTGAAACACGGTTTCTTTGTGGAATTTTGGTGGTGGAATGTTGCCGTCAGCTACCCCTTGTTATGTAAATAATTGAACTGGTCCTGTTAAATATTTCACACAAGCTTATCCCTCTTCACATCACTTCATATGACTTATTAAGTTATCATACGCAGCCTACATTTATGTCTACACATCCTTCTACAATGCAGCGTGTCGTCCGGGTTAAGTGCCCGAAGAAGCATTCTCAAGTACATGTTAATGTTGGTGTCCCATTTAGCTGGCATACTTAAGTTAGCATCCGTCTCCATTCACCTTTCTTTCAATAGCTATTTGTTGAGAATTCTGTAACTTTCTCTCTGTTCAGACAGAGGATTCCTTTTGTCTGGTTACAGCGGGTAGTCAACCATCGTCAATCTATTGTTGACTTACGGACATTATGATTATGAMATTATGATTTCACCATCCAGCTGAAATGATTGGTTTTTAATGTTTTTATCCTWTGATATTTTGAGAGGATTAGTCATGTCTTTACCTTCTCAGCTGACTACATCACTGCCCACCATTTTGTGTTTGTTTACATTTCTTAAGCCTCGGGCCACTGTAGTAAGGAGCACAATGGTGTTCTGTGACCCTGAAGTGGTGCCTCTTGTTGTCCCATGATACGTGACCTGTTTCTGATGTGGCTCTGCAGCTTGGGGCCGTGCCCAAATTGATTCCTTATAATGAAGCCATGAAATCAATAGACCAGTCTTCCACATGGGATTGATTTAAAATGATACATTTCAAAGATTTGGAGGGGGAAAATGTGACCTTGGAACCAAGACGGTAGCAGCCAATCCTTCCACAAATATATTCTCTGTTTAAGATGTTGCCAGGATTCATTTGGTTAGATGATTAGGGAAGTTTGTATTACATAATAAACTGAAGTTATGCATTTAATTCTACAAAGTGCTTTGGAACTTGCCTCAGTATACAGTACTCAATAACTGACTTCCGTTACTAGCTTCAGTTAAACTTTGTTATGTAAGACCATAATTAGTGTGTCTGCGTGAGAGCCAACGGCCCCATATGCTGCTGGGGAGTCTAGTCTACTCTTGAGCCTGCTGGAATCACAATTTGCTGGTTGTTCTTGCGCAGTGTAGCAGAAGTAATGTTGAGAAGGGGTGGAATTCCTTATGGTCAGTTAATTGTTCTCTCTCTCTGTTATCATTGCTCATCGCTAACAGGCTAGCACTCGCTTACAGATTTCTCTCTTTCACACTCAGCAGGCACACTTACACGAACACACACCTCATCTTCTATACACTCTCTCACAACACACTTAGTAGTAGGGTAAACTAGCTTTCACAGGGCAGACCTACACACAGACCTACACACTGACTAAACAACATAGACAGATTTATGATACTGTATGTGGACAGGCATACGGGTCAGCATTTTAGGCAGTGTCGTTTTTCAGTTGTGAACACTTGGTGACACTCATCAATGTCTTACTTCCAGAGTCTCAAGTCAGATGAGGACACCGGAAGCCATAAGGACGCCGTCCATCAGACTTTTGAGGCACAAGGTACTTAAATATTTTCATTTCAAGGCGATTTAAACATGTTTTAAGTTTACTTCATTGTACATTCATTCTTCAAGATCAAAGTTTTTCCTGGTTAGGTCATTTGACCAGGAAAGACTCCTGGCCCTATTCATACAGTCTACTGCTATACCCTCTGAGGGACTTCCATCCTGATGTGTGTGTGTGTGTGTGTGTCTCAGGGCAGCAGAAGCGATGGAAGCGGGACAGTTCAGAGAGCACGCTCCACTCCCCTGGGCCGCGGGCCGAGGCGACAGACAGCCGGATAAGGGCAGTGTGGGAGGAGCTGGGGGTAGGAGTAGGTGGCTTTCTGAACAGGCAGGAGCTGTCCCTGGTCTGTGATCACCTTGCCCTGCAGGACCTGAATCCAGAGGTATGGCCAGCCCAACATTCCAGCCAGTGGTTGTGTTTTAATTCCCTAATTCCCGGAAGTGTGCACTTGCTCACTCCCCCTCAAGGGATCATAAGTATTGGATTAGTGTAAACTTGGGCTAAGGGGAGTTTTCACCGTTTCTTCTATCAGTATGTACATCCTTCCATTCCTTTTTAATCCGTGAGGGGGAGTAAGAGTGCACACCAAGGAGACGGGCAGGTAGTCTGACTGCAGTCAGTGGTTACAAGCCAATGATATCTGTGTGAATTTGACTTCGTGTTTTTAACCCCTGACTCTACGTGTTATCACACAGGAGTTGGACACCCTCTTCAGAAAGTTGGACACTGACCTGGATGGCAGGGTCAGCCTCGGGGAGTTCCAGAAGGGTCTCTTCAGAGAGGGGGGTGTCCCAGCTCCCACCTCCTCCACCCCCATACGCCCCAACCCCCAGCGCTCACTCCAGCAGGTGAGCAGACAGACGGACACCCTTTTTAGGGCATGCGTACATGTTTTAACAGTAATTGATTTCTATGGAAACGTATGCGAGTGGGTCTGGGTCAGTAGAGTAAATGTATGTAATTAGGCCAGAACAATGATCCGTGGATAACACAAATGACAATATATTAGCACGTGGAACCTCCATCTGGCTCTAACTGAAGGGAGTTTGAGATTCATTCTATTTATAAGAAATACACTGTCACTTTACTTTAAATGGGTGGCTGATAGGGTGTTTTAAGGAGCCTATTGAGATATTCTCTGTGGCTCATAGTTTAGTATTAAGATAAAGGCGTAATAAAGTATTCCAAATTCTATGATCTATTGATTTATGCATTATCCCTTCAGTATCCGACATACAAAGCCTAATTATACTGGTACAGTTTCTGTGTATAAGTTTGCCGTCTGTCACTCAGACCAATTTCCTGCTGGTCAATTAAGGAACTTTAGGCAGCTGCCGATCAAGTCATTGACTGTTGAGGGCGGAGCTTAGTCTGCCCTTCCTGCATTCCTTTGCAGAATGACCATATCCACACGAGGAGAAAGTCAGTCAGAAATCACGTATTGCATTTCAGGCCTGAAATCTGGCTGTGGTTTGTTAACATGGGCTATGAAAGACATCATCCGTTCTTTCAAAGCTGGGCATGTTGGTGCCTCTCAGGTATTAGGAACAACTKGCAAGTTGTTTTGATAGCTACGTGAACCAGCACCGAGACACCCAGTGTGTTTCTCAGCCTGAAAACTACTGCCACTCCTCCATGTCCTAAACTGGTGGGTGTAGTGGTAGATGTACAGTATGTCATGTGCAAATAGGGAATGGAAAATAGGCTAAGCCAGATTAAGTGTTACGACACCAAAAAAGCGTTTATTAGCGGCGTGTGAAACACATATGTGTGTGTGGCACTGAGGCTCTTTTGTCTGTGGGAGCCTGGATTAAACAATGCACAGTGGGGGAGGTCAGGTTATTCTTGGAGAGAGCAGCATGACCGATGGAGGTGTTCCTGCGACAATGCCATGCCTCTCAAGGACTTCTTTCTGTTTCTATGGCATTGTGGGAACAGCAGTGAGGCTACACAAGCACGTCCGCACTGCACGGTGGTCTGCGGCGGTGTTCTGCGGCGGAGGAACTGAATCGGGCCATCCGCTAGCCTGTTCCTGTAGCTCTCATGTCTTCCTCTGTTTTCTCCCAGGCCTTCGAGGAGCGGACGGTGCGCTCCACCTCTCCCTCTCTCCTGTCTGCCACCGTGGGTCAGAGGCTGCTGACCAGGCTGGACGAAGGGTCGGGCTGCACCAGTCCAGAGAGGGTCATCGCCCTCTGGACCGGCGAGGGCATACGGAACAGCAGGGACATCCTACAGGTTAGTCCCAGACTAGTTTTGAACCAATGCACGTGTTCATCCAACTACTTTTTTATTTTTTTWWTTTTTTTACCTCCTGCTGTCACATGCTCATTGCTTGTGCCAGTTATTTATCAGAAGTAGCCTTGAAATGTTGAGTACTCTGCCTTTTACGGCTGCTTGAATTGATATGTTGTTGAAGAGCCTTGGTGTTAGTTGGTTTGTACGGGATAAAGAAAGCTGCAGGGTTTCTAGGGGCATCTCCTTCCTGTGTGTGAAAAGTGTAATGGGAGTAGAATTGAAATTGTCGTTTCCAGTTCCATGTAGCTGATGCTCTTTTGCTTTCGATTAGATGCTTTAGTGTGGAACTATAATCTATGTAACGCAGCCTACAAAAGCCCCTAGCTAGACACGCTCTGATTTTTATATTAAGTGTTACCGAGATAATAATTGTGTAATCTGACACATTTTTAGTACAGTAGAGTGTAAACATGAGGACGAGCTGAATTTTGACCTGCATTTATATTTACCATACACCAGTTGTCAAAACACCTAGTCCACGAGAGCTACAGGGATGGAGGCTGGCACTAAAACACCAAATTGCACTCCAGGACCGGGGTTGGTGATTTAAGTTACCACTGCCATGCGTTCATAAATTGACCCGTGCTGTTTGGTCCCCGCCAGACTCTGGACTTCCCCCTGGAAGAGCGGGTCAGTCTGGCGGAGCTCACCCTGGCCCTGGACAATGAGCTGCTGGTCAGCGGCAACGGCATCCACCAGGCCGCCCTCGTCTCCTACAAGAACGAGATCCAGTTCCTCCAGTGAGTCTTTGGTTTGATACTGTATACTTTGGTACTGCACCCTTCCATTGGATTCTAGAATGAAGGTCATGGCCAAAGAGAGTCCATAGAGAGCAATAGTAATGGTGTCCTTTTTGTAGGCACTAACTCCGGCCTGGCTCATTGGCTAAAGCATAATGGGGGAAATGAATGTGTTTTTGGATAAACGCCCGAAAATAAGGTCAGTGGTAAACGAAGGCTTAGGGGATCTTATAAGTTTTGTTCAAAGCATTTTGAAGCATTTATGTAATCAAAACGAGCACATAAAGGCTTCATAATTCATAAAGGTCATGTAAACTGACTGCTATTATCTCATAGAACAAACCATGTAATATTTCCTAAGCCTGTGTTAACTTCAGAGCTTATTTTCTGCACTCATCCCAAAACCCCAGTCATTTCCCCCCCATAGGAATGACTGAACGAACCATTGGTAACTAATTTCCTTTTTTTTTTAGGACTACAAGCTGGCGAGCTCTGTTGCATCCCCTGGGTTAATTTCATGTATGAGCCAGTGACCCTTAATTAATTTACATCAACTGTTTATTGATTTCATGGTCAGGCATTGCTTTAAGGGGAATCATTGGTTCAACTTCACTAATGTGCAGAGAAACTGTAGCCCACAAAATGGATTTTACTACGACTCCGCCGAGAGATGTTGACGATGCTTTTATATTGATGATTGTAAAAGTCATTGCTTTGTCAATTTAATGACCAACTTTGGAACCAAAATACAGCACTCTTTCATTTAAGTATTAATTTGCCAGTATTCAACTGCCGTGGTAAGCCCATTTGGATTCTATATGCTTAATGTAGATATGATTTTTTTGCTGAGTTGATATTATATCAACTCTTCTTTCAAAGATAATTCGTAAAAATCCAAATAACTTCACAGATCTTCACTGTAAAGGGTTTAAACACTTTTTCCCATGTTTGTTCATTGAACCATAAACAATTAATGAACAGGCACATGTGGAACGGTCGTTAAGACACTAACAGCTTACAGACGGTAGGCAATTAAAGGTCACAGTTATGAAAACGTAGGACACTAAAGAGGCCTGTCTACTGACTCTGAAAAACACCAAAAGAAAGATGCCCAGGGTCCCTGCTCATCTGCGTGAACGTGCCTTCGGCATGCTGCAAGGAGGCATGAGGACTGCAGATGTGGCCCGGGCAATAAATTGAAATGTCCGTGCTGTGAGACGCCTAAGACAGCGCTACAGGGAGACAGGACGGACAGCTGATCATCCTAATAGTGGCAGACTACATGTAACAACACCTTTATTTTTATTTATTTATTTAACCTTTATTTAACCAGGTAGGCAAATTGAGAACACGTTCTCATTTACAATTGCGACCTGGCCAAGATAAAGCAAAGCAGTTCGACACATACAACAACACATAGTTACACATGGAGT
This sequence comes from Salvelinus sp. IW2-2015, assembly GCF_002910315.2. Classification (NCBI taxonomy): domain Eukaryota; kingdom Metazoa; phylum Chordata; class Actinopteri; order Salmoniformes; family Salmonidae; genus Salvelinus; species Salvelinus sp. IW2-2015. The sequence continues at coordinate 32,654,021 of NC_036858.1, read as the reverse complement.
AAAACAAACATATAGTCAATGATACAGTGAAAAAAAAAATAAGTCTATATACAATGTGAGCAAGTGAGGTGAGATAAGGGAGGTGAAGGCAAACAAATATATGTATAAATAAATAAAAATATAAAAGCCATGGTGGCGAAGTAAATACAACACAGCAAGTAAAATAAAAACTAAAAACACTGGATGGTTGGTTTGCAGTGGAAGAAAGCGCAAAGTAGAGAACAGAAATAATGGGTGCAAAGGAGCAAAATAAATAAATAAATACAGTAGGTAAAGAGGTAGTTGTTGGGCTAAATTATAGATGGGCTATGTACAGGTGCAGTAATCTATGAGCTGCTCTGACAGCTGGTGCTTAAAGCTAGTGAGGGAGATAAGTGTTTCCAGTTCAGAGATTTTGTAGTTCGTTCCAGTCATTGGCAGCAGAGAACTGGAAGGAGAGGCGGCCAAAGGAAGAATTGGTTTTGGGGGTGACCAGAGAGATAAACCTGCTGGAGCGCGTGCTACAGGTAGGTGTTGCATGGTGACCAGCGAGCTGAGATAAGGGGGACTTTACCTAGCAGGTCTTGTAGATGACCTGGAACCAGTGGGTTTGGCGACGAGTATGAAGCGAGGCCAGCCAACGAGAGTGTACAGGTCGCATGGTGGGTAGTATATGGGGCTTTGGTGACAAAACGGATGGCACTGTGATAACTGCATCCATTTATTGAGTAGGTTTTGGGGCTATTTTGTAAATGAATCACCGAAGTCGAGGATGTAGGATGGTCAGTTTACAAGGGATGTTGGCAGCATGAGTGAAGGATGCTTTGTTGCGGAATAGGAAGCCAATTCTAGATTTAACTTTGGATTGGAGATGTTTGATGTGAGTCTGGAAGGAGAGTTTACAGTCTAACCAGACACCTAGGTTTGTAGTTGTCCAACATATTCTAAGTCAGAGCCGTCCAGAGTAGTGATGTTGGACGGCGGGCAGGTGCAGGCAGCGATCGGTTGAAGAGCATGCATTTAGTTTTACTTGTATTTTTAGAGCAATTGGAGGCCACGGAAGAGAGTTGTATGGCATTGAAGCTCGCCTGGAGGGTTGTTAACACAGTGTCAAAAGAAGGGCCAGAAGTATACAGAATATGTGTCTTGCGTAGAGGTGGATCAGAGAATCACCAGCAGCAGAGCACATCATTGATGTATACAGAGAAGAGAGTCGGTCCAAGAATTGAACCCTGTGGCACCCCATGGAGACTGCCAGAGGCCGGACAACAGACCCTCCGATTTGACACACTGAACTCGATCAGAGAAGTAGTTGGTGAACCAGGCGAGGCAATCATTAGAGAAACCAAGGCTGTCGAGTCTGCCGATGAGGATGTGGTGATTGACAGAGTCAAAAGCCTTGGCCAGGTCAATGAATACGGCTGCACAGTATTGTTTCCTATCGATGGCGGTAAGATATCGTTTATGACCTTGAGCGTGGTAGGTGCACCCATGACCAGCTCTTGAACCAGATTGCACTAGCGGAGAAGTATGGTGGATTCGAAATGGTCCGGTAATCTGTTTGTTGACCTGGCTTCGAAGACCTTAGAAAGGCAGGGTAGGATAGATATAGGTCTGTAGCTGTTAGGGTCAAGAGTGTCCCCCCTTTGAAGAGGGATAACCGCAGCTGCTTTCCAATCTTTGGAATCTCAGACGACCAGAAAGAGAGGTTGAAAAGGCTAGTAATAGGGGTGGCAACAATTTCAGCAGATAGTTTTAAAAGAAAGGGTCCAGATTTTCTAGCCCGGCTGATTTGTAAGGGTCCAGATTTTGCAGCTCTTTTAGAACATCAGCTGACTGTATTTGGGAGAAGAGAAATGGGGGAAGGCTTGGGCGAGTAGCAGAGGGGAGGCAGTGCTGTTGTCCGGGGTAGGGAGCCAGGTGGAAAGCAATGGCCACCGTAGAAAAATGCTTATTGAAATTCTCAATTATAGTGATTTGTCGGTGGTGACAGTGTTTCCTATCTTCAGAGCAGTTGGAAGCTGGAGGAGGTGTTCTTATTCTCCATGACTTTACAGTGTCCCAGAACTTTTTTGAATTTGTGTTGCAGGAAGCAATTTTTGCTGAAAAAGCTAGCCTTGGCTTTTCTAACTGCCTGTGTATACTGGTTTCTAGCTTCCCTGAAAAGTTGCATATCACGGGGGCTGTTCGATGCTAATGCAGAACGCCATAGAGTTTTCTGTTGGTTAAGGGCAGTCAGGTCAGGAGAGAACCAGGGCTATATCTGTTCCTGTTCTAAATTTCTGAATGGGGCATGCTTATTCAAGATGGTGAGGAAGGCATTTTTTAAAAATGTCCAGGCATCCTCTACTGACGGGATGAGATCAATATCCTTCCAGGATACCTCGGCCAGGCTCGATTAGAAGGCCTGCTCGCTGAAGTGTTTCAGGAGCGTTTGAGCAGTGATGAGTGGAGGTCGTTGACCGCTGACCCATTACGGATGCAGGCAATGAGCAGTGATCGCTGAGAATCTTGGTTGAAACAGCAAGGTGTATTGGAGGGCAAGTTGTTAGGATGATACTATGAGGGTAACCGTGTGTTACGAATTGGGGTGGTACCTGGTAGGTTCATTGATAATTTGTGTGAGATTGAGGGCATCAAGCTTAGATTGTAGGGTGGCTGGGGTGTTAAGCATGTTCAAATTAGGTCGCCTAGCAGCACGAGCTCTGAAGATAGATGGGGGGCAATCAGTTCACATATAGTGTCCAGAGCACAGCTGGGGCAGAGGGTGGTCTATAGAGGCAGGCAACGGTGAGAGACTTGTTTTAGAGAGGTGGATTTTTTAAAAGTAGAAGTTCAAATTGTTTGGGACAGACCTGAGTAGTAAACAGAACTCTGCAGGCAATCTTTGCAATAGATTGCAACACCGCCCCCTTGGCCGTTCTATCTTGTCTGAAATCTTGTAGTTGGGGATGAAAATGTCAGAATTTTTGGTGGTCTTTCTAAGCCAGGATCAGACACGGCTAAAACATCGGGGTGCAGAGTGTGCTAAAGCAGTGAACAAAAAACTTAGGGAGGAGGCTTCTAATGTTAACATGCATGAAGCCAAGGCTATTACGGTTACAGAAGTCATCAAAAGAGAGCGCCTGGGGAATAGGAGTGGAGCTAGGTACTGCAGGGCCTGGATTCACCTCTACATCACCAGAGGAACAGAGGAGGAGTAGGATAAGGGTACGGCTAAAAGCTATGAGAATTGGTTGTCTAGAACTTCTAGAGCAGAGAGTAAAAGAAGTTTCTGGGGCGATAAATAGCTTAAAGGAATAATGTACAGACAAAGTATGGTAGGATGTGAATACAGTGGAGTAAACCTAGGTATTGAGTGTGATGAAGAGATATGTCTCTAGAAACATCATTGAAACCAGGTGATCATCGCATATGTGGTGGTGGAACTGTGAGGTTGGATATGTATAGTGAGCAGGGCTAGAGGCTCTACAGTGAAATAGCCAATAAACACTAACCAGAACAGCAATGGACAAGGCATATTTACATTAAGGAGAGCATGCTTAATCGAGTGATCAATAAGGGTCCAGTGAGTAGAGGTTGGTTGGGGTCACGGCGATCCAGACAGCTGGCCGGTAGATGGCTATCGGTAGCAAAATAGCATAGTATGGAAGTCTATTTGTAGATACCTTGTGCGTTTCCGTCGGGTAGTTAGTGGGTTCCGTGTGGTAGAGGGGATCAATCCAAATTGGCAAAATAGATATAGTGACCCAAGAAAAAATAAAAAATAATAATAAATATAATTGTCCGATATACTTATTCAGAAGCAGCCGATAAGACAGCTAACGGTTAGCGGGCCCCAGATGAGCGTTCAGGTAACGTCGGACGGAGTGCCAGTTGGATAACTCCCTCGGCAGATAACTCGGCAGTCAGGTCGTGAAGGCCGGTGGTGCTCCGTATCTGCAGCAACAACAAAAACAAAAAAACAAAAACGGGTCCGGATAGGTGACTGTAGCCCAGGAATGGCTGATGGAATCCTCAGTGGCTAGCTCCGGAATGATTTGATTTTGCTCCGGGATCGACGTAAGCCAATAGTCACACGTTTGCTAGCTAGCTAGCTGCAAATGTCCAGAGCCTGCGGCTGAAATCCGGGAAACTGAGAGAAAAAAAAGTCCCGGAATGCTCCGGTCCGAGTCGCGTTGCACAAAAGTGCCGGTAGATTATCGAGCTAAAGGAATAGCTGATGACCACAAAACGTGGGCAGCTGAAACACCAACGCTAGCCAGAGACCGGCTAATGTGGGCAGCTACAGATTAGCTTCTGGCTAGCTATCGGATAGCTTCTGGTTAGCTTTCTGGCTAGCTTCTGAATTAGCCCCTGGCTAGCTTCCACGGTGGATTTTCAGACCTGCACAGGATCGGTACATCCGAACATCACACCTGCGAGACAGGTACAGGATGACAACAACAACTGCCCGCATTACACCAGGAAAGCACAACCCCTCCATCAGTGCTCAGACTGTCCGCAATAGACTGAGAGCGGCTTGACTAAGGGCTTGTAGGCCTGTTGTAAGGCAGGTCCTCACCAGACATCACCGGCAACAACGCCGCCTATGGGCACAAACCCACCGTCACTGGATCAGACAGGACTGGCAAAAAGTGCTCTTCACTGACGAGTCGAGGTTTTGTGTCATCAGGAGTGATGGTCGGATTCGCGTTTTTCGTCGAAGGAATAAGCGTTACACCGAGGCCTGTACTCTGGAGCGGGATCGATTATGTTGAGTGGCCGTCATTGGCCTGGGGCGGTGTGTCACAGCATCATCGGACTGAGCTTGTTGTCATTGCAGGCAATCTCAACGCTGTGTGTTACAGGGAAGACATCCTCCTCCCTCATGTGGTACCCTTCCTGCAGGCTCATCCTGACATAACCCTCCAGCATGACAATGCCACCAACCATACTGCTCGTTCTGTGCGTGATTTCCTACAAGACAGGAATGTCAGTGTTCTGCCATGGCCAGCCAAGAGCCCGGATCTCAATCGCATTGAAGCACGTCTGGGACCTGTTGGATCGGAGGGTGAGGGCTAGGGCCATTCCCCCCCAAAAATGTCTGGGAACTTGCAGGTGCCTTGGTGGAAGAGTGGGGTAACATCTCACAGCAAGAACTGGCAAATCTKGTGCAGTCCATGAGGGGGAGTTGCACTGCAGTACTTAATGCAGCTGGTGGCCACACCAGATACTGACTGTTAATTTTTATTTTGACCCCCCCCCTCCCTCCCTTTGTTCAGGGACACATTATTTCATTTCTGTTAGTCACATGTCTGTGGAACTTGTTCAGTTTGTTTCAGTTGAAGAATCTTATGTTCATACAAATATTTACACATGTTAAGTTTGCTGAAAATCAACGCCGTTGACAGTGAGAGGACGTTTCTTTTTTTGCTGAGTTATATATATGTGTGTGTGTGCTGTTAAAGTTAGTCCTTCGTGATGTACTGCGCTATTGGGTCATTCTGGTGAGTGATGTGGTAAGGTCCATGCTGAAATGTTTGTCCACTGGCTGTCCCTCAGGGTCCTAGCAGACCAGGCATGTCGGGAGAGGGACAAGGTAAAGGCCAACCTGGAGTGGGCCGACAGAAGGAACCTCCAGCTGGTCAGCGAGGTGGATGACAGACACGCTGCCATTGAGTCACTGAATGAAACCAAAATCAAGTAAGACCTGTTCTTCCTTCTCGTTATAGATTACAGACTGATCTGGTGGTTGGAAAATCTTGCTTGACTGGTTGTGATTTGTCATGATCTGAGTGTGACCTGTTGACCTTGTTGAATGTACTATCATGTACTGTAAAGTAGCTCCTGTTGAATGGAGGAGAGGCAATGTAGTCAAACTTCTCTCTGATTGGCAGGGGTCTGGAGCAGGAGTTCCGGGATAGGCTTACGGCCCTGCGTTGTGAATCTGCGCAGGAGAGCGAGGTCCTGCTGCAGCAGGTGGAGCGTGAGCGGGCCAAGCTCAAAGAGGAAGTGGAGGTCCTACGGGCACATGATGCCAGTCTGCACGAGGAAGTCTGCAATGCCACCCAGGTGCCTGGCCCTATAGAGATGCCCCATGAGGTTTTTACAATGAGAAAAGCGTGCTAATAAGACAGGCAATTGTTTGACCACCCCTCCTACAAGATTCCTTGAGCTTAACCTCCTATTTTTGATTTCATTGCTTTAGGCTCCTTAAGCTTTTGAATACACTTTTGTGTGAGTATAAACTGGTTAACGTTCTGCAAGGAATTTTTCATCTCCCTCCCAGTCTCTTCTTTAGACTAGAGAACTCAAAGGAGAGGATTAGATTAGCCCATGTGATTTTTTGTTGTTGTTTGTTTTGTCTTGGCCTTCCTGCTTGCAACATCCACCATCAGACACAGACACGCTCTATTCACACTCCAACTAGACCCACCCGCTCACAGACAACCAACCAATGGCAGACTGTTGCTTAGCTTCTTAACAATCCGCCCGTTGTTAGTACCCCTATTGTTCTCTATTGTGGGGTGATTATACTGTGTTGGATATCTTAAAGCGTTATCGTATCACTAAGTAACCCTCCCTCTGGGCTAACAGGAGAATGGCCGTTTGGAGGAGGAGGGCAGTGTTCTGAAGGGGAAGCTGTCAGAGACCGAGAGAACCATCTCTAAACTGCAGAGAGACCTGGACCAGCTCCTACTAGACAAGGTGAGAGGGAGCTATGTGAGGATGGGCGTGATGATGTCATTCTGTGGTAACTCATCCCTCTGGTAAAACTGCATAGCTCACTCCCTATGAATGATTGATGGCGGTTTCCGTTTTGGTTGGCTGACGTAGTTTGGGAGCCTGGATCCAAACAACACGGAACTGCTTAACCAGGAGGAGCGCTTCTCTGAGATCATCAAGGAGTACGAGCTGCAGTGCCGGGTAAGCGAGAGAGGGAGCCAGAGAAAGTGTGCGTGTGTATGTGTGCTTGAGTCTGTGTTTTAAAGAATCATGCCTTGCGTGGAAGCCCCGAGGGGGCTTGACCTAGCCTGGTTACCAGACTTTTTAGCGAACATTCCACTAATTTGTCAAAGGACAGGAGTGGCAAGGAGTGGATTGTAAGCTAAAAAGACTGTTACCAAGACTAGGCTTGACCTGGTTTACCTTTCACAATTTTCCAAAGCCTAGCAATTGGTTATACACGGCATGCATAACATTCATGATTCATGGCAAACATTTTTTTTTCTCACTTGCCTGTACAGAGTTGAGATCTGTTTTTGAGTGTATCATGACAAGCCTCTTAATTTATCCAAATGCCTCCCATTTTTGGGAACCTAGAAAGTGAAGGTGAGCGTGTGTTATTCTGGGTTCACAGAATGAGTGTTGCTGTGTGGCTTTACTAGCATGTGCACGTGGCAGTTGGTGAGGACATTGTTGACTGGTGCTGCTCTATCTCTATAGTAAGTCTGCTGTGTTTTGCTGGAAGTGCTATTTATGTTTGTCTGAAGTGTCACCACTCTGCTAAATGACAAGTTTGTGTGTCACAGGCGCTGCGGGACCGGAATGACGAGTTGAACTCGGAGGTGGATTTTTTAAAGAGTCAGGGGATGGGGAGGAGATCCAGACAGGAAAGGGACACATCCACACACGCCTGGTCCAGCCGACGATCACTGACTACTGAGTCAGACTCTGGTAAATCCCTGTTTTCAMCCGATTTTTGTCTTTAGAATCTATATTTGTGTTAAACAATATTTAAATATGTTCTTTTCTCGTTTTCAGTTTTTACTTTGAAATGTATACTGAACAAAAATATAAAYGCAACATGCAACAATTTCAGTTAGTTCATATAAGGAAATCAGTCAATTGAAATAAATTCATTAGGCYCTAATCTAGGGATTTCACGATTGGGCAKGGGTGCAGACATGGGTGGTCCTTGGAGGGCCCCCCACACGAGGTGAAGGAGCCGGATTTGGAGGTCCTGAGCTGGCGTGGTTACTCCCTCAACTTGACATCTGTGGCATTATTGTGTGACACARCTGCACATTTTTWAAGTGGCCTTTTGTCCCYAGCACAAGGTGCACCTGTGTAATGATCATGCTGTTTAATCAGCTTCTTGATATGCCACACCTGTCAAGTAAATGGATTATCTTGGCAAAATAGAAATGCTTACTAACCGGGATGTAAACACATTTGTGCACAAAATTTGAGAGAAATACGCTTTGTGCGTATGGAAAATGTCTGGAATTTTTTACATGTTGCGTTTCTTTTTTGTTCAGTATATTTATTTAAACATACTGTATACTAAAGTTTTAACTGAACATTTTATAAAATGTTGTTCTCTAATGCACTTACACACACCTTTTCATTCCTCAACTCAGTCTCTCCAGTTACAGTTTAGCTTAAGTCACTTAACTACTCTTTACTGTAATCTTGTCCATTGTGCTTCAGATGACCCTGAGATGAAGAGAGGCATTTCTCCCATGGCTAGGAAAAAGCTTCAAGTGGCTGATAAGAATGGTAAGAATTGGAAACGTCAATATTTATTTATTTTTTTCCCCTCTGTAAAAGCCTGTTGGGTGTGACTTGCACAACCTTGGTTATTTTGTTTCTGTTCCCTCAGGCCTGGGTTCTCTGGAGAGTCTGCCAGGTCTTGTTGTGAGCATTGAGACTGAGATGGCCATGGGACAGCTTAAGGAGAGGCACAGCCAAGAGGTGCAGGACCTGAAGATTGAGTTAGAGACCAAGGTAGAGAGGAGGCGTTGTGACACACAGGCTCACGCATTTTTGTATAGTTTTAATTATCGTCTCCTATTTTTTTGTCGCGAAAATAAGAGGTCCAATTGTAGGTAATTTGAGTGAAACGATGTAAAAAAAGGAAGTTCAGTACATGGGAAGTGTATTTTTCAAATTCTGGGATATCCCTGACCCCTCATCATTCTCGCCACAAAGGTGAACTTCTACGAGCGCAGCCTGGAGCTGATGCGGCAGAACATGGAGGTGGAGAGGAAGGACATCTCTCAGGGCTTCAAGGTGGAGATCAGTGATCTGGAGGAGCAGAAGGCCCAGGTGGAGGAGCAGGTTAAGAGGCTCAGGGAGGAAGTGGAGAAGCTGCAGGCCCAGCTACAGCGCAGCTCCGGGGGCCTGGGAGGGCTAGGCTGGGGCACTGACCAGGAGAGAAGGGCCCAGCGCGAACAGGCAGAGCTGGAGCAGAACTATGCCCGGGAGATCAGTAACCTGGTCCAGAGGCTGACCTCAGAGAAAGACCAGCTGGAGGCTGAGCTGAAGCTCAGAATGGACCAGGAAGTGCTGCTCGTAAGGTGGGTGTGGCCAWCTTATCTTACTCCCATGGCCTGTATTTTGTAATTCAACTCAATTCATTTCAAGTTTACATTGTTGTATAGGTTGGCTACCTGTTTCTCTTCTTTTTAAATAATTTTTTTGTGGCAACCGTAGTCCCTACAACTTCATCCCTTTAACTCATAACACATACAAAACAATGGTGTATATGTGAACTGGGAATGGTGTACTGTGTGTATGTACAGTTTAAGTATCTGTTTGTGTGCCTAAGTGAACAGTCTGTGCTATGTAATCAGGCAAGAGGCAGARCAGCAGGTGTCTCAGATGAAGACACAGCAAGACCAGGCCCAGCACAGCCTCATGCACCAGCTACGCTGTGAGCGCCTGCTGCTGCAGGAACCAGAGCAGGAGAGGCACAGGGAGAGGCTCCACAGCACAGAGAGGGCGAGTGAGGAGCAGGCCAGGATCTGCAGCCGGGCCGCTGTGGAAAGGAAGAGGCTGGAGGAGGAGCACCAGGAGGAAGTTCAGCAGCTGAAGGAGCACATAGCCAGTCTGCAAAAGCAGGCTGATCTGGCCTCCGAGTCACACATACAGCACAGTCAGTCAGAGGCTGAACTGGAAGAGACTTGCAGTCAACTGCAGGCCAGACTGGAGGTGGTTTGTGCCCAGCTAGAGGAAAACACTGTGTCTCTGGCGTTTCATGAGGCTTTGACCGAGCGCCTGACCTCTGAACAGCAAGCTGTAGAGGAGCTGGGGTTGGTGAGGGATAGAGAGGGAGTGCTCTTCAGTGAGGTGTCTCAGCTAAGCGAGGAGCTGCGTATTCTACGGTCTGAATCTGAGAYACTTCTTCAGGACAAAGAAATGGTGGCAGAGAATTGCAGCCGTCTGTCCTGTGCTTTCATRCAACAGCAAGTTCAACTGAGGGCCAAAGAGGAAGACACGGAGACCCTGAGGGGRGRGTTGGAGACGGCACGGGAGGCCTTAATAAACGAAGTTGAGCRACGCTCAAGGCAGACTGCTGAGCTGGTCTCCCTGAAGACGGACCGAGCAAAGCTGATGGAGGAGCTGAGAAAACGCACGACTACCATTGACCGTCTGCAGTCAGATCTTGACTGTGTCACTGAGGAGTTAGACCAATGGAAGAGGGCAGAGGAGAATCTACAGGAAGCCTTGAGGCAGGAACGAACCAAGGTCACACAGATCCAATCCACCCTGGACCTGGAGAGGGAAGAGACGGGCAGTCTGAGCCAGGAGAACGCCCACTACATCCACCTGGCAGACCAACTCTCCAACCAGATCGTMGAAATGGAAACTGAATCATCCAAACTCCGAGACCACATCCAAGAGCTGAAAGCCCAACTGAGTGAAACGTTCAACCTGGTTTCTAATCTAAGGACCCAGCTAGAGGCCAAATCCACAGAGGTACACCACCTTGTATCAGATATGAAGCAGATGGCAGGTCTGTTAGAGATGACGGAAGCCCTGTCTAATAAGCACTATTGGGAAGAGGAGCTGCGGAACTCCCAGCTGGAGACCAAGGAGAGTGAGCTGCGCTCCCTCAGAGGAAAAGCTGGCAGAACTGTCCAGCTCCAGCAGGCTCTGCTGTCCTCTCGGGCAGAGGTCCACRGGTTGGAGGAGGCCTTTGAGAAGGAGAAGGGCAGGATGAAGGAGCAGCTGGTGGAGATGGAGAAGCTGKTCATGGCTCTGGAGATGGTGATGGACCCTGCCAGTCCACACAGGTTTGTGACGTGCAGGCCGGTCACCAGAAATCAAACCTACATTCGAATGACTAACCTTCAGCTGCCTGATTGCAATGTTTTCTTCCCCAAATATGAGATTTGAATGACTAATTGCAACCGACCAGCTCTCATCTGAAAGAGATCCTCACCTTTTTCTCTTCAGAAACCTTCTGTCTTGGGCCTCCCGAGTGGCGCAGCGGTCTAAGGCATTACATCGCAGTGCTAGAGGCGTCACTACAGATCCGGGTTTGATCCTGGGCTGTGTCGCAGTCGGCCGCGACTGGGAGACCCATGAGGCGGCGCACAATTGGCCCAGCATCGTCCGGGTTAGGGGAGGGTTTGGCCGGCTGAGATGTCCTTGTCCCATCGCGCTCTAGCGACTCCTAGTGGCGGCTGGGTGCATGCACGCTGACTTCAGGTTGCCAGCTGTACAGTGTTTCCTCCGACACATTGGTGCGGCTGGCTTCCGGGAGCAGTGTGTCAAGAAGCAGTGCGGCTTGGCGGGTCGTGTTTCGGGGGACGCATGGCTCTCGACCTTCGCCTCTCCCAAGTCCGTACAGGAGTTGCAGCGATGGGACAAGACCGTACCAATTGGATACCATAAAATTGGGGAGAAAAAAGTGGTAAAAAGTACAATTTCAACAAMMAAAAAAMTGTCTTCAACCATTTCTACACCTCCAACATCGAACTGTCTGGAATGCATTAACAATTTACTGTCTCTCTCTAATGGAATGGTTTTCACCTAGGTGTGCATGCTAGTAGATTTAATTTGTGTGAATAACATTTGTATCATTTGAATGTTTACCTGTCTAATTCCGTGTCCATTTTACTTCACCACAGAAGTGCATTGATTTCACCCAGTTTTATTTGGAACTCAAATGTTAGCGTCAAATTGTAAATGATTACCCAGAAAAATGCATTTGAGGAGAAACTCATATCTCAACTATTTCAACGCTAGATCTCAGCTAGACAAAGTCAACTGTGAGAACAGTGCACTGAAGGACAGATTGGCCATGTTACAGCAGGATGTCCAGAGACTTGAGGTGGAGGTTATCCAGAAGAAGTAAGTTGATCCGTCAGTAATGTTGCTGTGAGAAAATGCTCAATTCAGATAGGGCTTACAAATGTCATATTTAAACTTTATCCTGTCTACACGGCAATGAATCATTCGTTCCATCTTTGATTCCATCAGAAAGAAACTGGACAAAGTGGAGCAGGAACATGAGAAGAACAGGGAGGAGCAGGAGAGGCATTGCAACGAGGTTTGTTTTCAAAGTTTTTTTTTCCATTTTACCATAATCACCCTGCATAGTTCAACTGACCCTGTCAGCCTTATAGATTTTCATTTGATCAATGGACACATGAACATTTTCAATGACMCAAGACCCAGTCTGATGAGCCCTTCCTCGATCCCCTCCCTCTCAGAACGCCAAATACCGTGAGGAGGTCCTGGTCATGAGCGCCCGGAACCTGCAGCTGAGCGACCAAAACGCTGAGTTGAGCTCCCGTCTCCGTGGCGACCAGGGGGCAGTCCAGATGCTGACAGAGCGGCTGGCGCAGGTGTCCCGGGAGCAGGAGGAGGGGGCGGCCGCAGCCAGGCAGCTCCAGGAGACCTCCACCCAGCAGGAGAGGGAGAGGCTCCACCTGCAGGCAGCCTGGCAGCATGACAAGGAGCTGCTGGAGAGAGAGCTCAACACCACCAAGGAAAAGGTATATATGGGGGACCTTTTGGACAGAATAATAATAATAATATAACTATATATATATACTGCTCAAAAAAATAAAGGGAACACTTAAACAACACAATGTAACTCCAAGTCAATCACACTTTTGTGAAATCAAACTGTCCACTTAGGAAGCAACACTGATTGACAATAAATTTCACATGCTGTTGTGCAAATGGAATAGACAAAAGGTGGAAATTATAGGCAATTAGCAAGACACCCCCAAAAAAGGAGTGATTCTGCAGGTGGTGACCACAGACAACTTCTCAGTTCCTATGTTTCCTGGCTGATGTTTTGGTCACTTTTGAATGCTGGCGGTGCTCTCACTCTAGTGGTAGCATGAGACGGAGTCTACAACCCACACAAGTGGCTCAGGTAGTGCAGTTCATCCAGGATGGCACATCAATGCGAGCTGTGGCAAAAAGGTTTGCTGTGTCTGTCAGCGTAGTGTCCAGAGCATGGAGGCGCTACCAGGAGACAGGCCAGTACATCAGGAGACGTGGAGGAGGCCGTAGGAGGGCAACAACCCAGCAGCAGGACCGTACCTCCGCCTTTTGTGCAAGGAGGTGCACTGCCAGAGCCCTGCAAAATGACCTCCAGCAGGCCACAAACATTTGCCTCCACCCAATGACAAAATGTGTAGAATTGCATGAAATGTACTTAAATGTTCTCTTTGTTGTCACAAAGGGGCTAGCTGAAATGTTTTGCTCACGGGGGGGGGGGGGGTATAGATGTGGGTACGCAGACCCACGAGCCATTGCGACCCCTCGTGATGTGTTCCGTTTGAGTTTCTCCCATCAAAGTTGCCCATCCCTGGTCTTGATACTAAGTTTGGTCTAAATTGTAAAGAATGTAAGACAATTTATTGTTCAGCTTTTTGAAAAAAAATGTATCGTCTATCTAACGGGACTCATTAATGAACCTTGGTTCTTGAATGTTTTGTTTGTTCTTAGCTCCAACATTTGTCAGAGGTGGAGTCCTCGCTGACCAGCTTGACCCTGAAACACCAGTGGCTGGAGCAGGATAAGGAGAGGCTGCTGAGGGAGGCYGAGGAGAGGACCCATAAAGTGAGAGAAGGATCTACTTGGCTATAGCAGCTCTGTTGGGGTGGGGGCTTGTCATCTTCCAAGTACTAAATGCTAGGTTTCCTCTGACTATGTATGCATGTTTGTTTACAGGTTGAGATGCTCCACGATTCTCTTCGCTCCGTGGACTCCCAGACAGAGCTGCTTCGTTCCAAACTCCAGGCTGTGGGTCAGGAGAAGACTGATCAGGCCCAGGAAGTTGCCAACCACCAGAGGATGCTGCAGGAGGCCCAGGACAAGGTGGGTGACATCCTGACGATGAAAACATTGGAAATTTCGCCTAACTTTTTGCTGCTCCTGAATTTGCTCTTTAATATAGAGTATTGATACAACAGCTCTTTGACTGACTTCATTGTTGTGTGCTGATCATCAGGTAAAGGAGCTGGAGGCCAGCATGGGCAGGCTGAGTAGGGAGAAGGAGCAGCTGCGTCTGGCCCAGAAACAACATGAGGAGGAGGCCACCATGGCCCTACAGGAGGAGTGCCAGAGCCTGCGCCTTCAAAACCAGGAGCTGCTCCACGAGGTAGGACTACGTCACTTGCTCCTGAAGCTATTGTTCTTCCTTGTTCAACAACATATAACACTGAGGCAGTTGATGTGATGGGCAGTAAGTTAACATAGTAGCACAGATAGGAGACAGATGTCTCACCGGATGTATGAATCTGAAGCATCGGTTTAGCACTTCTTCTCGCCACCAAATATGGCGATTTGAGGGGAAGTCCAGTGGGTGAAGATGGAGCTAGATGGGACTTGGCCAACATTCTGCAAATGTTCTCATTGATGAAACATTCGATCTCAATGCATTTCTGCTCCCAAAACTAGAATCTGTTAATAAGAGTGCGGCAAGTTTTGTAGACTTTACCATTTCTAAAAGTAAAAAAAAAAATTGCATTGTTTAGAAGGAGTGCAAGGGCGAATTGAGTTATTGCACATGCACACTTCATAGTAGGCGTTCCCTAATGACAATATGCAAATGCCTGCTAGTACACACCAATAAGATCTTGCTAGCTCGTGCTTGGCTTTCCACCTCCTTGCTTTTTCAGCCCACTATGCTTCATTTGCGCTCAATTGGAAACAACACCGGAGGTGTGTCTTGGGTTAGTTACCAGTAATGTTCCCTGGAAGCTGCGCGCGACCAYGCACCTCCTCCAGGACTGCTGTGCAGAAGAAATGCCGGGCCACGCAAGAGCTTGAACTTCACTGAGTTTGCCCCATTCGTTTTCACTATATAGATAAAAACTAATTCTGTGATCGAATCAACATTATATCAGTCCCTTTTCAATGCAACAAACCAAAGCAAATGAGTCTGATTTTGTTGTTGGCAGAGGCAGAGCACAACGGGGTAGCCCACGAGCTGTCTTTCAATCCCCCGCGAGTGAATGCACATTTCAGATCAGTTCAGATGTGCACATTTGTTGATATTCTTTGCTAGTTAGCGAGTTATTAGCTCAGTTATAGATGAGTATAGGTCAGCAATGGGGAGTTACTGCTTCCTACAAGAGCGCAAAACATGTAGGCTACATTTCAAACTGTCTTTGAAAAGCCAGTCCGGTAAGAAGCATATGTCTTAATAAAAAGGGGCAATAAGCCAATATGGAGGCTAGCCCTCTGCTTTGTCTAATTCTCTGTATAGTAATAATAATACTTTTTATTTTATTTTGTAAAGTGGTTTCTTGCATCATATAACACAATGCAATTGACAGTCACCTATTTGTCCCATGGTGTTAAAGACCAAGTAAAAACTCATGAATTAATGTCAAGTCCTTCGTAATGTACTTTTTTAAGTCTCATGCAATGTAGGCTTGCATTGAACACCACATTTAGGCTACTGACCTACAGTGGGGAGAACAAGTATTTGATACACTGCCGATTTTGCAGGTTTTCCTACTTTTTTTATCATAGGTACACTTCAACTGTGAGAGACAGAATCTAAAACAAAAATCCAGAAAATCACATTGTATGATTTTTAAGTAATTAATTTGCATTTTATTGCATACAATAAGCTATTGATCACCTACCAACCAGTAAGAATTCCGGCTCTCACAGACCTGTTAGTTTTTCTTTAAGAAGCCCTCCTGTTCTCCACTCATTACCTGTATTAACTGCACCTGTTTGAACTCGTTACCTGTATAAAAGACACCTGTCCACACACTCAAACAGACTCCAACCTCTCCACAATGGCCAAGACCAGAGAGCTGTGTAAGGACATCAGGGGAAAAAATTGTAGAACTGCACAAGGCTGGGATGGCTACAGGACAATAGGCAAGCAGCTTGGTGAGAAGGCAACAACTGTTGGCGCAATTATTAGAAAATGGAAGAAGTTCAAGATGACGGTCAATCACCCCGGTCTGGGGCTCCATGCAAGATCTCACCTCGTGGGGCATCAATGATCATGAGGAAGGTGAGGGATCAGCCCAGAACTACACAGCAGGACCTGGTCAATGACCTGAAGAGAGCTGGGACCACAGTCTCAAAGAAAAACATTAGTAACACACTACGCCGTCATGGATTAAAATCCTGCAGCGCACGCAAGGTCCCCTGCTCAAGCCAGCGCATGTCCAGGCCTGTCTGAAGTTTGCCAATGACCATTTGGATGATCCAGAGGAGCAATGGGAGAAGGTCATGTGGTCTGATGAGACAAAAATAGAGCTTTTTGGTCTAAACTCCACTCGCCGTGTTTGGAGGAAGAAGAAGGATGAGTACAACCCAAGAACACCATCCCAACCGTGAAGCATGGAGGTGGAAACATCATTCTTTGGGGATGTTTCTGCAAAGGGGACAGGACGACTGCACCGTATTGAGGGGAGGATGGATGGGGCCATGTATCGCGAGATCTTGGCCAACAACCTCCTTCCCTCAGTAAGAGCATTATAGCTGAGTCTTCCAGCATGACAACGACCCGAAACACACAGACAGGGCAACTAAGGAGTGGCTCCGTAAGAAGCATCTCAAGGTCCTGGAGTGGCCTAGCCAGTCTCCAGACCTGAACCCAATAGAAAATCTTTGGAGGGAGCTGAAAGTCCGTATTGCCCAGCAACAGCCCCGAAACCTGAAGGATCTGGAGAAGGTCTGTATGGAGGAGTGGGCCAAAATCCCTGCTGCAGTGTGTGCAAACCTGGTCAAGAACTACAGGAAACGTATGATCTCTGTAATTGCAAACAAAGGTTTCTGTACCAAATATTAAGTTCTGCTTTTCTGATGTATCAAATACTATGTCATGCAATAAAATGCTAATAATTACTTAAAAATCATACAATGTGATTTTCTGGATTTTTGTTTTAGATTCCGTCTCTCACAGTTGAAGTGTACCTATGATAAAAAATTACAGACCTCTACATGATTTGTAAGTAGGAAAACCTGCAAAATTGGCAGTGTATCCAATACTTGTTCTCCCCACTGTATATCATAGAAATCAATCTATTTGTTATGGGAAAATGTTATGGGATTTGCTCTTTTGTTTTGTTGGTAGGCCTACATTATGTCTATTGGCTACTGTCTAAAACTGTAAGGGTACATACAGCCTCAGTGTTCACTATAAATGCACGCCGGAAGTTGTACCAAATTCTCACAACGTTCAAGTTTCCTCTAACAAGACCTAAAAGTTTCTCAGTGCCCCAAAAAATGTGAGGGAACATTGGTTACCAATGTCTTTGATAGTCTTTCTGAAATGTAGGTTGAAGTTCACGGTTGTGCTCTGTTTCCTTCAGGTGTGTCAGCTGCAGGGCCAAGACTTCGAGGTACAGAGTCTGACCCAGGAGTGCCTGACTATGAAGAGCAAACAGGCACAACTGGAGGCTGCTTGGGCGGAGGCACAGGACCAGGTRATTACGCCACACATTTTGGTCAAATAATTGATCAATTTACTTTTGCTGAGGCACCAAATCTCTAAACTGAAAGCAGATTTGCTTTTGCATGGTCCAAGTTTGTACTAATCCTCCCCCTAAGGCTTGTGAAAGTTTAGGCTAATTCCTTTCATGAAAATGTCCAAACTCCATTCTTATGTCCTATTGAGTCTATCAGCATGTTTGAGGGGATCAGTTAGAGCTAGAATAGTTTGGGATGCAAATCTGACTACAATGTAGTCGATGCTCAAGCACACTGTTTTTTTGTGCAGGCACTGCGGGCAGAGACAGCCTTGACCCTGGCCCATGCCCAGCATGCCCAGCAGCTGCAGCAGTTCAGGGAGCAGGCAGGACTGGGGTCTAGGGAGCAGCTGGCACACCTCCAGGCCCAGCTGGCAGAGGAGCGGCGCAGGGGGCAGCAGCTGGAGGAGACGCTCCGCACACAGGCCCAGCAAGCCAGTGCCCAGATGGGCCTGCAGCAGGTACTTTACTGCACCACAGGAAATGTGTATGATGTTGACATGGTCTAAATGCTCTCTTTCTGTTGGCGCTCAGGAGCAATATGAAAAGGTGATGGGGGACATGCAGGAGAGGATGGAGGAGGTGGAGACCAAGCTGAGGAGTGTGCGCATGATGCTGCAGGAGAAGGTCAACCAGCTGAAGGAGCAGGTGAGTTTGCTGTTTGCCTCATATGAACGGTAGAGTCAGAGAAACATGTCCTGAAAATCGGATTATTTAATTGTGTCCCTTTCCCTCCCACAGCTTGCGAAGAATGCCAAGTCGGACATCATGCTGAAGGACCTGTATGTGGAGAACTCCCAGCTGATGAAGGCACTGCAGGTCACTGAGCAGCGGCAGAAGAGTGCTGAGAAAAAGAACTTCATCTTAGAGGAGAAGATTACAGCCCTCAACAAGCTCCTTCGTAAGATCGCCCCTGCCTCCCTCTCGGCGTAGGAGTTCCCTACTACTCAGAACAATGCTACTCCCCAAAATACATTGACATTTGTGAAACAGTTTCCTTCCCTTAACCTTAGTATAGGGATGACCGTCCCAATGACATGTTTATGCTTAATGTGGCAAGTGGTCCACAATATGATTTTGTACAATCTATAACAAAATCACTGTGTTACACCTTCCTCTTGGGATGGCGGGTTTGACTGCACACAATTGGCACAGGTTGTGGGTAAGTGGAACAGAACATTAAGTGTTTTCAGCTACCGGGGTAATATGCATGACTTTTGTGTATATAAAATATATTTTTTTATTTTAATTATATTGAGATTAACGCGAGACCCCTTTTTTTTTTTTTGTGATGGTCGATCAGAAGTTTCWATGAAGTATTCTCTGTAGAGGCAGGTAGTCTGTTAGTCTGTTCGTAACCTTCTAATAACCTATCCTCCAGCATCATGCTGTGTTGGTAGGTCTGAGAGTCAATTAGATGTTTAATGTATAAATAACATTCCAGTTTGATCACCAAACACACTCCATTATTAAGGTACTTAACTTTACGTTTTGGTCTGTCTGCGATGAATGGTACTGTAAGTGAAAAGCTGAAACCTCTCTTAATCACACAAAATTAATCTAAGAAATGGTTTAGCTACTTGTTTAATAAAGTTATTTATGGTATTTTAAAGTATCAACCAAAAGCGCAGTACAGTATTTACAAATGTAAAGTTTTGATACACATGCCCTTTTTTATAAAATCAGCACAATTTTCAACCCTGATGCACTGCTATACAGTCAACCTTTTGAGTACTAAAAAATGTTATTGGGACAATGTATTGTCAGTCGAGCAATGTGTTTAGGTCATTATTGTAAAAACACTAACATGCAAGCTGTGGATTTGTCATGCACTACACAATCAATGTAAAACAAAACTGACCAAGTAATACATGTCCTCGAGCTAAGCATGAATTCATTCTTGTTTTTAAAGCACTTTTTCAAAACGGCATGACCTGAAGCATTGTATCACTCCAGTGGATAATCTTCTCTGCCGAAACAAAGGTATGGTATTTGATCCAAGACATGATATGCTCCAAGACCCCCTGGCGTATCAACTGCTCACACTTCCATTTTTGGCAAAGTGCTGTTGAGTTTGAGTGTTAGTCATGTTTATTGCCTTACAAAACACATATACACAGAGCAAAAATGTAAACGCAACATGGAAAGTGTTGGTTTCATGCGCTGAAAAAGCTTCATGCACAAAATRTGTATTTCTCCAATTTTGTGCACAAGTGTGTTTACATTCCTGTTAGTGAGCATTTCTCCTTTGCCAAGATAATCCATCCACCTGACGGGTGGCATGTCAAGAAGCTGATTAAACAGCGTGATCACTACGTCTGAGACCAGCCATCCGAACAGCTGATGAAATTGGGTTTGCATAACTGAAGAATTTTTACACGGTCAGAAACCATCTCAGGGAAGCTCATCATCGTGCATGTTGTCCTCGTCAGGGTCTTGACCCGACTGCAGTTCGGCGTTGTAACCGATTTCAGTGGGCAAATACCTTCAATGGCCACTGGTATGGTGGAGAAGTGTGCTCTTCACAGATTAATCCCGATTTCAACTGTACTGGGCAGAAGGCAGACAGTGTGTATGTCGTTGTGTGGGTTTGCTAATGTCATTGGTATAAAGTACTTTTAAGTATTTTTACTTAAGTAGTTTTGGGGGGTGTCTGTACTTTACTATTTCTAACTTTTACCTTACTACATTCATAAAAAAATGTACTTTTTACTCCATACATTTTCCCTTGCACCCAAAAGTACTCATTACATTTTGAATGCAGGACAGGAAAATGGTCTAAATCACACACTTATCAAGAGAACATCCCTCGTCATCCCTACTGCCTCTGATCTGGCAGACTCACTAAACACATGCTTCGTTTGTAAATGTCTTGAGTGTTGGAGCATGCTCCTGGCTATCCGTAAATAAAAAAGAGAAAAAAAGAAAATGGTGCCGTCTGGTTAGCTTAATATAAGGAATTAGAAATTATTTATACTTTTACTTTTGATACTTGAGTATATTTTAGCAATTACATTTACTTTTGATACTTAAGTATATTCAAAACCAAATACTTTTAGACTTTTACTCAAGTAGGATTTTACTGGGCTACTTTCACTTTCTAAGGTATCTTTACTTTTACACGGGTATGACAATTGGGTACATTTTCCACCACTGGCTAATGTCAATGTTGTGAACAGAGTGCCCAATGGTGGCAGTGGGGTTATGGTATGGGCAGGCATAAACTATGGACAACAAACACAATTGCATTTATTATCGATGGCAATTTCATTGCACAGAAATACCGTGACGAGATCCTAAGGCCCATTGTGGTGCCATTCATCCGTCGCCATCACCTCATATTCGAGAATGATAATGACACAAGGATCTGTACACAATTCCTGGAAGCTGAAAATGTCCCAGTTCTTCCATGGCCTGTATACTCACCAGACATGTCACCCATTGAGCATGTTTGGGATGCTCTGTATCRACGTGTACGACAGCATGTTCCAGTTCCCGCCAATATCCAGAAACTTCGCACACCCATTGAAGAGGAGTGAGACAACATTCCTTAGGCCACAATCAACAGCCTGATCAACTTATGCGAAGGAGATGTGTCGAGCTACATTAGGCAAATGGTGGTCACACCAGATACTGACTGGTTTTCTGATCCCCTACCATTTTTAAGGCGTCTGTGACCAACAGATTCCCAGTCATGTGAAATCCATAGACTAGGGCCCAATGAATTTATTTCAATTCTGATTTCCTAATATGAAATGTAACTCTGAAATTGTTGCATTTATATTTTTGTTCAGTGTATATAGTGATGGTTTTCACATGTATAGTAAGGTTATGGGTTTTGAACATACCTGACTGTTTTTCTTCAAAAGAATGACAATCCCGTCATCTATTTCAAACTCGACCATGATATTTTAAACAGCGCACCTATGGGGAGAAATACATTTGGTGATCAACAACCTAAATGGCAAGAGGGTAAAAACGATAGAACATTCCAATACCTACAACTAGCAAAATAAAGACCAAAGCAAGGAAAATCATCTATGTTGATCAAGAGAGTGTGTGTGTGTGCTATAGATTGATACAGTTGATGACTAAGGGCCCGATTCAGATTTAGGAAATGTACACCTTTTCTAGGCACTTCTCAGTAGTTGGTATTCAGACTTCCTAATGCAGGCACGTAATGCCTTGCAAGCACTGAATAAATGTATTTCAACCTCTGAAACCCTCCCACTAGCTGTCCAACAGATTTGTGGCGTTTTCATTCAATTGGGTTTTCAGTACATTTATTTTAAGCCGTCCCATTAAATACGGTGTACCTTTAATTCGAATTTTGTCGACAGATTCACTAGAATATGTATAGAAAATGGGGTCAGAATATAGTGATCAATGAAAGAAATCCATTTAAATGTATGCATATTCGTCTCTGTTTCAGCACTAATTGGTAGATTACATTTTTTAAATCTTGTAGGTTATTTAGGCAAATATTAGGGTTAGGAAAATATGTATGAATCATAAAAACAGGTTTGGAGAGCCTTTACAGCACAAAATATATTGAGGAATCAAAATAGTGGTTTGGTTCATCCTGAAAGTTGACATTCAAGTTCAATCCATGGGGGGAAAAAAGTGTACAATAGGGGTTGAACAATAGTCCAATTAATCTATCCTAATCCTTATTTATCATGGAACTGTACGGTCCAGTCATTGTGAACCGTGCTCCAGGTTTAAACTGCTATGTGTGGACTGAGTTCCATAATGATTCAAATAGGCTACATGTCCCAAAATGTTAGCCTAATATGATCCACTGATGCTAGCGACCCTCAGGAACTACTACATGGATGTGACCGAGGAAAGAAAGGTAAACGGAATTGAATGGAATGATGCAAAATGTAGGCTACAAATTGAAGGAAACTAACACTAAAGGGCCAGTTATAAAAGGTATGTGGGTTACTGACGGTTGTTCCCGATAGTGGCTAATGCTACACAAATTGTAAAATTAAACTGAGATTTAAACATTCTAAAGCGCATACATTAACTCAGCAGATTCGGACCTACATACAGTGCCTTCGGAAAGTATTCAGACCCCTTGACCTTTTCCAAATTTTCCTATGTTACAGCCTTATTCAAAAAATGGATTAACTTAAAAAAATGTCCTCTGCAATCTACACACAATACCTCACAATGACAAAGCAAAAACAGGTTTTTAGACATTTTAGCAAATGTATTAAAAATAAAAAACAGATACCTTATTTACGTAAGTATTATGGGGGTCTGTATGAGACTCGAAATTGAGCTCAGGTGCATCCTGTTTCCATTGATCATCCTTGTTTCTACAACTTGATTGGAGTCCACCTGTGGTAAATTGAGTTGATTGGACATGATTTGGAAATTAAAAAGGCTTTTTTGTGTGTCATTTTTACACCTTTTTTCTCCCCAATTTCATGATACGATCTTGTCTCATCGCTGCAACTCCCGGAGAGGCGAAGGTTGAGCCATGCATTCTCCGAAACATGACCCGCCAAGTCACGCTTCTTTAAAAAAACAAAAAACATTATTTTATTTTAAAGGATTTTCTTTTGCAATTTAGTACAGAACAAAAGCACACAAAAAAAATAACAAAAAAACAGCTGCCAGACATATGAAATTAAGTATTGCTTAAGCAAGACATGGGCCAAGAATAGAGCAACAATGACAGTTGCAACAATAAGCGTTGTGGAAAAAGTATCCAACTGTCATACTTGAGTAAAAATAAAAATACCTTTAATCGAAAATGTCTCAAGTAAAAGTCACCCAGTAAAATTCTACTAGACTAAATGTCTAAAAGTATTTGGTTTAAAATCATTTCAAATTCCTTATATTAAGCAAACCAGGTGGCACCATTTTCTAGTTTTTTTAATTTACGGAAAGCCACGGCACACTCCAACATTCAGACATCATTTACAAACGAAGCATGTGTGTTTAGTGAGTCTGCCAGATCAGAGGCAGTAGGGATGACCAGGGATGTTCAGTTGATAAGTGCTTGAATTTGACTGTTTTCCTGTCCTGCTAAGTATTCAAATTGTAATGAGTACTTTTGGGTGTCAAGGAAAATGTATGGAATAAAAAGTACAATATTTTCTTAAGGAATGTAGTAAAGTAAAAGTAGTCAAAAACATAAATAGTAGAGGACAGATACCTCAAAAAACAACTTAAGTAGTACTTTAAAGTATTTTTACTTAAGTAATATATAACACTGCCAGAAACGGACCCCAAATCTTGAGAAATCTGCTGGAGCAGTTAGTCCTGAAAAAATTAATATTTTCCAAATTAATGGTGTTAATAATTTCTGCGAGCCCTCTACAGAAGCAAGAGGGGTGGGTGACTTCCATTCTGTGAGGAATATTTTTTTTTTTTCCTCATAGGACAAGCCACACTTCTTAATACACCCGCTCATCCCACAAGAGCTTTATTACAGACATAAATATTCCTCAGTTTCATCAGCTGTCCGGGTGGCTGGTCTCAGACGATCCCGCAGGTGAAGAAGTCGGATGTGGAGGTCCTGGCCTGGCGTGGTTACACGTGGTCTGCGGTTGTGTGGCTGGTTGGACGTACTGCCAAATTCTTTAAAATGATGTTGGAGGCGGCTTATGAACATTCACATCTCTGGCAACCGCTCTGGTGGACATTACTGCAGTCAGCATGCCAATTGCATGCTCCCTCAACTTGAGACATCGGGCGTCCCAAGTGGAACAGCGGTCTAAGGCACTGCATCGCAGTTAGGGGAGGGTTTGGCCAGCTGGGATTTCCTTGTCCCATCGCGCTCTAGTGACTCCTTGTGGCGGGCCGGGCGCCTGCAAGCTGACTCTGGTCGCCARCTGGACGGTGTTTCCTACGACACATTTGTGCGGCTGGCTTCCGAGTTAAGCAACCTGTGTGTCAAGAAGCAGTGCCGCTTGGCAGGGTCGTGTTTTGGAGGGTGCATGGCTCTCAACCTTTACCTCTCCCAAGTCCGTAGGGGTGGAACAAGCCTGTAACTACCAATTGGATATTACGAAAAGGGGAARAAAAAAAAACTTGAGACATCTGTGGCATTGTTTTGTAACAAAAAAAGTGGCCTTTTATTGTCCCCAGCACAAAGTGCACCTGTGTAATGATCATGCGCTGTTTAATCAGCTTCTTAATATGCTACACCTGCACGGTGGATGTATTATCTTGGTAAAGGACAAACGCTCACTAACAGGGATATAAACACATTTGTGCACAACATTTTAGAGAAATAAGCTTTTTGTGTATGGAAAATTTCCGTGATCTTTTATTTTAGCTTATGAAACATGGGGCCAACACTTTACATGTTGCATTTATATTTCTGTTCTGTGTATGCTGGACATATTTCAATAACTTTTGGGGGCCCTTAATTCTGCTTTCCAGCTCTTTCCTTGTAACTTCATTCTTTATGGTGGGGCGTTTGCCCAGGTTGAAGTTGAGGATCGACGGCACCTCACAGACAACTAAAAGGACAACAAGTCAGTTAAGAACTAATTTTTATTTACAATGACATCCTAGGAACAGTGGGTTAACTGCCTTGTTCAGAACGACACATTTTTACCTTGTCAGCTGGTGGTATGATCTAGCAACCTTTTGGTTACTGGCCCAATGCTCCAACCACTAGGCTACCTGCCGCCCTATCATCCTCCAACAGTAACTAAACTTTGCATACTACATACTACCTGTGGTCTGAAATAAGCATTTTGAAGCTGAGCTCTGCTTATCACCAGGGGAATGGAGCCAGCTATTGGAGCTAGTGGACATTTTGGACCTTTTTGTCCAGGCCACCGCCCTTACTCAGGGGGAGAAAGKGGTGACTCAGTGCTGCCCTTCCTTGTGTACTGTCACTCAACTATCATCTGCAAAGTATACTGAGCACAAGTCGTCACCTAGTCAGTCTAGTAAAAGCACTGCAGCAGTCACTCAAACGCCGATTCCAGGGGTTGTTTGTGAATGTCAGAATGGAGCACTCGGATGAACAGGCAACAAAACTTCCATTTGGTGACAATGTATTCATAATGGCTGCACTGCTGGACCTTTCTTTCCACCTGTTCTGRCTTGATCATGATGCCCTCCTCATACCATATGAAGATCAAGCTGAATTGAAGGAGAGTGTGATTGGTAGGTACAATGCATCACTGTTAGAGAGTAGTAGTGGAGAGGAACAACCACCGCAACAAGATCAGCAAGAAGAAAGGAGACAAAGTAATTGTCAGAGCAGAGATTTGCTAAATTCAAGTATCTTCTGATGAAAATTAAGCTGATTGCTTGGATTTTTGGAGTATACATGCAAAAGACTTTCCAAGGCTCAAGCAGGTAGCAATGACAGTGTTGGCTGTGCCTGCCACCAGTGCCCCAGTGGAGGGAGTGTTTGGTCATGGAGGCCTCATCATGCGCCCTCATTGTGCCAGGCGCCGTGCAAGAACGCTGACAAACTTGATCTTTCTGAAACATAACCTCTCTTAGGGCGCAGGATGTAATTCACTACTTGTTACAGGAAGTTGTATTTCTGTTCAGGGTCCAGGTCAGGGAGTATATTTTAGGGATAAAGGTCATTACGTTTGATATATAGGACACTTTAGTAGTGCAGTTATTGAACAGTTGTCAGTCATTTTGGTTTACATTCATACTTGTCATTTATCTTCCCTCACCTACAGATGTTCTGTTTGTGCGACAGAATGAAGTGAAATATAGACTGGTCTGCCACAAAATACCATGCACTTTAAAATGTTATGTTTGCTTTTTTTCATATCCGGTACAATTACTTTTATTAATGTAAACTGTCTACATTTTAAAAGGACATGTATTTTGATATAAATAGTGCCTGATGTGCTTTCTTTCCTACAAGTATGGACTAATGAACAAGGGAGTCTCTTCTAATAATTTACAAGGTTTATAGACCTAACCCACAGCAGGCAGAAAGCCATTGCAAAAAGGGACTTGAAACTTGACTTAGACTTGGCCCTAAAAGACTTGACTTGGACTCTACCTCAAAGACTTGTGAACATCTCTGCTAGTTATTTCAACATGTTTAGACCTACTGGAATTTTAAGTGCAAGATTTAGGCCTATGGCTCATAGACACAAATAGATCTGTTATTAGGGTGAGTGAGGGTAGACAGACTAGTAGTCAAACAACTAGGTTATCATTGCACAGCTGTGTCTCTTGTAGAAATGTTGACCGCTTCTCAGGGGACTTTGTAGCTGAACCGATGGGTGATAAACTGCACTGACTCACTGTCGGGAATTGGAGAAGTCTGAAAGATCCTGGAGGAGCAAGGTTGACAAAGTGAGTAAATGTGTTCCTTTTTACTAGCATACTGTGGATGACCCAGCGCTTCACATTCCATACATTCAAGACTAGATGGCTACATTTGCCAAATTAATTAAATTACATTTTCATTTMGTTTTTTCAGAAATGGGCAGCTCTCCCAAGTTTGCATTGAGTTTGCCTTGGCAAATGGGGACTTTTAGGCCCCATTGTAAAAGGGCAAGTGTTTTCAGTTTATGGATTTTTGGGTCTCTCAATCCTGATCCTACATGCACATGTTTGTTCTATCCCTGTAGCACCAACACACCTGATTCAACTAATCAAGCCCCTAATTCGCTAATCAGGTGTTAGTGCTGGGCAAGAACAACAAAAGAAGAGCACCACTGTGGGTGCCCAGGACCAGGATTGTTTTGATCTTCCACCATGGACAGTAGCCCCACATCGCTGACCTGCAGTCAGAGCAGGCCCACTGCAACAAAGTCATATTTCCTCATTTAGGATAACTCCTGCATCTCTTATTTTTAGGCCTTTGTGGTCCTGGGTCAGTTCCTGCTATGCGGAACGACGGGGAGCTGTTCACTGAGTGGCTGAAGGTCACTAGCGGAGCCAACACCAGGAATGCTACATCCTGCTCCCAGTGCCTGAGCAAGTGGTGTGATGCATTYCTATGAGACTGGGGATATGCTGCTCCCCAGTGTCATGTTGAAGATCAATTATGTTTTATAGTGACAAAATGTCAGTGGTATAGGCTATGGCTTGATGGTTTGTCTGAGCAGAATWTGCTAATAAAAAGTGTTGAATCTGTAAATTGTTTCAATTTGTTTTATCATTCAAAATACATATGCCTTCAATATTTTAGTTCATGATTCTGAACTGTATACAATTGTACAGACATTTACATTTTAGCAACCTTATATTTAAAAATACCAAATATGTAATAGGTCATGCTCCTTCAAAATACACCAGTACCATGTGCTTGATTACTATACAACTAACATTCCTTTATAAGTACAAAACAATCACACCTGCCAAAAGATAAAAGTAAAACATCCAAAGGTGACTGGTAATATAAACTCACATTTTGATCAAACTTAAGAACAGGTACAATCACCGGGGGGCATTTTCCCAGAGCATACTTTGCAGCACAGAATCACTGGCACGTCATGGCAGTGGCGAGTGAGAGGAGAGACTGGCAGCTCACTGACTGCGGAGGGACTCGATGTAGTGGAAAGTAGCCCCCAGAGCCCAGCTAGTCTCCACTTCGTCAATCTTCCTCGCCAGCTGAAAACACACACACAGTTCTGTCTTTGGCCGTCCGATGCAGACCCATGGAAATGCACAGCCTCAGTGCGACACCGTCACAGTTGATTTCGAATTAATGATAAATGGCTTTTATTTGCATTTGATTCTTACCTTAAATACTTTATCTCTGGGAAAACCAAGCTCTTGCAGCATCCCAGAGATGTAGGTCAGATCCAGACAAAGGAAAGGATTCTCTCCTGAAGTAACCGGCATTCCGTTGCACACTGCGAGAAAGCAAGACATGCTTGTAAATCAGCATACTATATGCTGAGTTCTTGCAAGTATTCAATACATTCCAATAGAACTTGGGATGACTTATTCATTAAAATGTGTGAATGCTCAAACGTTGATGAATAGGGATAAGTCATGTTCTACTCAAAATTCAGTTTGGTGGCAGTGAACCACATACAGTACACAAAACTGCAGCATGAGGGCGCCGTCTTACCTCTCTTGGCAGCATCAATGTAGTCGCTGACTTTTATAGTCCCTCCWGTTTTCTCATCTGAGTTAGTGGGGTGATTAGAATAGAACTACATTCAGTTACTAAATTAAGATATCATTATAGAAAACTGGGCAGCATATTCATTTGTGGCAAAAGGCAGGTAGGGTTCCTACCAATAGCACCCAGATCCACAGCTCTGTCATAGTAGTAGGAAAAGGCATAGAATTCCATATCTTTGGCTTCCCCTGCCTTCGTCACCTTTCTRTACAGCATCTTCTCCACTTTCCTAAGGCATGACTCATAAATGGGCTCTCCTGAAACAGAAACAAAACTGTTTATACACAAAAATTGGTCAGATCAGTCACGATCTGACAGGCAATTAATTGTTCATTAACTGACGTAACAATTGGTACTTAGCGTTAAAATTAATATTACTAAGTTAGTTATTAATCTCTTTTTACCGTACCTGCCTTCTGGCCCTTCACAGTATACAGAACTTCTGCATGTTCCCATTGRCCAGAGTATTCCGGGGCTAAGCAGGGGCTTACTAGCTCGGTGCTGGCGCCCTCTACTGTTGAAAATAGAACAGAGAGAATGCACATTGAATTTTGGCCTGACCAGCATAACTCATGTTTTGGTACACAGGCGGGATATATATGAAAGCTCTGGCTGGAGAAGGCTACATTTTACAAAAAAATAAACAACGAACTAAAGTGGGGTTGTCGTTCGGCCAACAATTTCCACAATAAGTATAAAGCTGTAAGGGGACACAGCATCTGAAATTGCTGTGCTCCAACAGGTTTTATGACTATTGGCCGACATCTGGCGTCACACTAAAGCAACCATATAACCAAAAATAAATTGAGGGAACATTGAGAATAAATAGATTATACAACMAACAAATGTATCAAAGAAATCTGATTAAAATGCAAGTGTATAAAATGAAAATCCCCATGGAGAACTGCATCCGGGGCATTCGACTGATGGCAGTTCTTAAAGCCAGGCATCAACTAAATCACAGCAACAGCTGGCATGCAAGGAATTAATCTTGGTCCATGTTATTAAAAGATTAGATAATGGCTTATTTATCAGGACGGGGAGGGTCTTTAAAAGTCAACGATGAAAGCAAATTGAAAAACCACATACAAGGCTGTCCCTCGATTCCTCCCAAGATAGCTAGTCTTGCCGACATCAAGCCTAGACCAAGGTAGCTGTGGAAGAAAAGAAAGCAGAATCAGTCGCTGATACACAGAAATAAGAGAGTGAGAGAGGTGTGTCAGAGTGTGTGTAGTCATACAGTTTGTGCAACATGCCAAAAAACGTAGCAGGGTCATACACTAACCTGAGGACTGGAAGAATAAACCGGTTTCACTCTCTGAACAACAGCACAGAAAAGGCTGCATTTCAGAAAAGCAGGTAGGGCCCCCACAGTGCCAAATACTAAACTACAGTATGTATCATAAGTATTCACCCCATTGGAGTTTTTCACATTTTGTGGTTGGGATTGAAATAGATTTAATTGTGATTGTTTTGTCATTGATCTACACAACTCTATTAATGTCAAAGTAAGAAGAAAAAAAATCTACAAATTAATAAAAATAGTCGTTGTGTAAGTTCACCCCTTTGTTAAGACAAGTCAAAATTAGTTCAGGAGTAAAATATGGTATAAAAAAAATAGTAAAGAAAACCCCACATAAGTTACATGGACTCACTCTGTGAAATAATATGAGTTGACATAACTTTGACTACCCCTTCCTTTGTCTCCCATACATATAACACCCTCGGTCAAGTATTG
This sequence comes from Salvelinus sp. IW2-2015, assembly GCF_002910315.2. Lineage (NCBI taxonomy): Eukaryota > Metazoa > Chordata > Actinopteri > Salmoniformes > Salmonidae > Salvelinus > Salvelinus sp. IW2-2015. Next base: position 32,623,537 of record NC_036858.1, on the reverse strand, counting down.
AAATTCAAGTACAGAACTACAAAGACCAGGGAGCTGTTCAAAAGCCTCAAAGAAGGGCAGTGATTGGTAGATGGGTAACAATAACACATCAGACATCGAATATCTCTTTAAGCATGGTCAAGTTAATTACGCTGTGGATGTTGTAATAAACCAACCAGACATCAAAGACACMGTCGTCCTTCTGAACTRAACTGCAGGACAGAAAGGACACTGCTCAGGGATGTCACCATGAGGGCATTGGTGATTTTAAAACAGCTACGGAGTTCAATGGCTGTGATGGGAGAAAACTGAGGATGGATCAACTTTGTAGAGACTCCATAATAATGACTTAAATGAGTGTAAAAAGAATACAAATATTCCAAAACATGCATATGTATGCAACAAAGCACTAAAGTAATACTGCAAAAAAAAACACAGCAGAGGCATACACGTTCTGGCCAAAATGCAAAACCTTCTGGGGCAAATCCAACAACACGTCACTRAGTAACTGTCTCCTTTTCAAGCATGGTGGTGGCTGCATYATGATATGGGTATGCTTGACATCGGCAAAGAGTTGTTCAGGATAAAAAGAAACGGGATGGAGCTAAGCACAGGCAAAGTCCTAGAAAACCTGCTTTACACCAGACACTGGGAGAGGAATTCACCTTTTAGCAGAACAATAACGGCAAGTTACAGTTTTGACTTAAATCCGTTTGAAAATCTATGGCAAAAATTGCTGTCTAGCCATGATCCCAAACACACAAAAAAAGATGAAAAAAATCCAAGGAGGGTTAATACTTATGATACCCACTGTAAATGTCCCACCAAAGCTGCTTTAGCACTTAGCCTTAGTATAAGATATTATTAAGCCAAAAATGGAAGAGTGTACTTGAGCATATATATATATATATATATATATATATATATATACTGCCATATACATGTGCTACAGCTTTCATCTTAAAACTCCATGCAAACAAAAAATAAAATGGTAGGAATCATTTCAATAAAAATATGACAGTTGCAATAATATAGCCTTTTGCAGCTGGATGCACCACACCGTAGGTTTAACATAAAGAGGGAGGAGGGCTTTCCAAAGAGCCCAATTATCCGTCTAAACATAGTGCATGATAGTACCTGTGTGAGTAGAGTGTGTGGGTGCTGTTGAACATCTGAAATGATGTAATGTAGTTGATGGGTGAGGTCTGGATGGTTTTCTGGAGAGAAAGAAAAGATGCAAAACATACAATTGTGTGGCTTTACACATTTGCAAACAAAACATTTCTAGATTTAAAAACGGCAGAATGGTACATGCTTTCTTATATGAACCCCAATTCCTGGGTGACCAGCTAGAGCTTATACAAACATCACACTGTGCTGTTTGACATCAAACCGACAAAAAGGATCTACTCAATAAGAAGAAAGAAAAAAAAAACTGCCGCAATCTGCAAAACCAATTTCACCCCTACGGCGTGAACGGCTTGCCGGGAGAGTTTAAACTCTTTGAAAAGCAGTGTAATGACATGGTAAATTGGTCCTCAATCCCTCGTGTACAAGACCTGACCTAGTTAAGGAACAAGAAATCCCCCTCCAACCTAATGTCCAACAACGTTTATTTACCAGCCTTTTCGGATTAGCGTGGCATTTGCTGATTAAGCCCTAAGATGAGAGGACATCCCGGTAGTTTGTGTTGCTTTAGAGAAGAGATCTGGCTTCATTGTGTGTGTGTGTGTGTGTGTGTGTGTGTGTGTGTGTGTGTGTGTGTGTGTGTGTGTGTGTGTGTGAGAGAGAGAGAGACAGTCTTTGGGCATGAGCGTCCGCTATCAAACAGAGATGCCTTATTGTACCTCATCCTGAGGGGAGAAGGTGATCTGGGTGGACCCCCCTCCCAAATCCAGCATCCCCACAGTGGGTGTGTCAGAGCTGTGGAGACCCCCTGCAGAGAGAGCGAGAGAGGGCGAAAGAGGGGGTGGGGTGGGGTGGGGGGGCAGTACTAGTGTGGTCACCAAAGAGGAACTGGGGATGCAGCGCTAGGCTAATCCAATAACAGGTAATCAAAATGTCTTGTCCAGAATATTAATCTATATCGCTGGTGTTCTGTTTATGTACCAGAATTAAGCCTGTTCAGAACATTGAGTTTGGGGCCAGGGCCCCGGAGGGTGAGGGTGGTAGGGTCAGTACAGGATGCCTTTAGTTCAATCCGTCACGCCAAGTAAACACTGACCCCTCACCACACCACACTAAGGCCTGACCCTTTGACTCAGATATTGACCATATTTGGGTAGAGATGGTCACATCCCCAATGGAATATATTTTCTCTTACATATAGTACTCCTAATCTTGGAGCTTAATCTATATCGATCCTTACCAATGCTACTTATGCCATTAGTAACTGACAGTTATCAAAGTTTGAAATCATCTCACCTATGAGGAAGTTGACAGTGATCCAAGCGGAGATCCCTTTGAGGAGAAAAAGAGATGGGGATTTACCTCATCCCCCTTAAATCAATCCTTCATAATACATGTATAACATGTATACATAGTTTGTATTGAAATCATTTAAACACGTATTAAAGTTGATCATGGAACAGTGCTTAAGGTTAACTATTTAGGTCAAATGAGATGACACTGTTTATGCCATAATGTATGTCATCTACCGGTCAAACGTTTTAGAACACATTCATTCACGTTTTTTATTTATTTTTTACTATTTTCTACATTGTAGAATAATAGTGAAGACATCAAAACTATGAAATAACACATATGGAATCATGTAGTAACCAAAAAAGTGTTAAACTAATCAAAATAGATTTGAGATTCTTAAAATAGCCACTGTTTGCCTTGATGACAGCTTTGGACACACTTGGCATTCTCTCAACCAGCTTCATGAGGTAGTCACCTGGAATGCATTTCAATTAACAGGTGTGCCTNTCACCAAGGAGGAACTGGGGATGCAGCGCTAGGCTAATCCAATAACAGGTAATCAACATTTCTTGTCCAGATTAATCTATTTAGCTGGTGTTCTGTTTATGTACCAGCACTAAGCCTGTTCTGAACATTGAGCTTGGGGCCAGGGCCCCTGAGGGTGAGGGTGGTAGGGTCAGTACAGGACGTCTTGGCCTTTAGTTCACCGAATCGTTCCAAACTAAAACATATCGCTCCAGTATCGTATCCCATGTATCTAGATACGTATCAAATCGTCTTGAAAGGGAAAGATGCACATCCCTAGTATAGATGGTCACATTCCCACTGGAATATATTTTCTCTTACATCTGGTACACCTATAATCTCAGAGCTTACTCTATATCGATCCTTACCAATGCTATCTATGCCATTAGCAACTGACAGTAAACAAAKTTTGAAAGCATCTCACCTGTGAGGAAGTTGACAGTGATCCAAGCAGAGATCCCTGTGAGGGGGAGTAAAAGAAAAGAGATGGTGATTACCTCATCCCTCTTACTCAATCCTTCATAATACATGTATAACATGGTTACATAGTTTGTACTGAAATCCTTTAAACAAAAAAAACAACATAGAACATTTCTAACCTTTTAAAGTTAGTCATGCAACAGTGCTTAGGGGTCAACTATTTAGGTCAAATGAGATTATGCTATATACATTATGGCATTACATTATGTTTGCACTCAGTGAGTAGGACTCCATTGCGTGCATTAGTGCCTTTAACAATCCTGTAATGACCCTTTCCTAGTTTTTGGACTCAGAACTATATCATAGGAGCTTTAGGATAAAACTCTTACAGTAGGATGTCGAGAAGCAATTGACATTTACAAACAAACAACTTCAAAAAGACTGCTGCGCTAGTAGTCATTATGACCAAAACACTGTCGCTTAGCTACCATACACTTTGTCCACTTTATCCCTCCGTCCTCCCTCAAATACCACTTAGATTCTTTTATAAGTCTGTTCGATTCAGAGAAGCATGTGTAATCTCCACTTGGATTAGCGTCTGGGGCAAGAGTGGCAAAAATCGAACTGATAATAAGGCGGTGAAATCCGGTTATGGATCGAGCGGGAGTTTAGCGTTACGGCTCAGCAATGACGCCAGAGGAATTTGTCCATTAGGCACAAAAACGTGAACTTCAAAGTTAATTCAGTAATCATAAAAGGTATTTTCCAAGGGTCAGGTCACCTCCACTGTAACAAGCTGATAGACTTGGGGAAGAAGACAACATTTTCAGCCTCAGAAATCAAATGGAGGATATTCGGTTTGCAGAGATTAAACAGAACATTATCCTACATGCCCATAATTGCTTGTATAAACTACTTTAAAAGGATTGGATTTAAAATATTTGATGTACTGCTTTTGTGCCTATATCAAACATGCCTTTCAACAGAAAATACAAATGTATATCTTATTTCAATATAACAATCCTATTAAAGCGTCAATGCCCACAGTAATTGCAGAGAATTGAATGGTCAATACCAGGCCAAAGGACCAGAACCTAGTAGCCACAGAAACATAGCCTGTCACCAAACAGCTTGATGTTGCTCAAACAAGCCAGTAATGGACCAGAGAGGGCCTCTACCATCTAGGCCACTCCACTGGACACAGAGGGCTCCAGTCCAGTCCCAATTATTTACAAATTGTATTAATTCTGCACTCCTGTCAAAAGTTTTGCTGTAATTAGTCATGGAGGTTAAAGCGGAGATTGACACATTTAATTCGCTTTTTTCCATAATCCGCTAAATGCCTCTGTGTGCATTGGGTAATTCAGGGCAGGGTAAAACTGAGTGACCTCTCTAGCTCTCTGAGTCAATGCAACACTGTGCAGAAACAGTCTAATCAGTGATCCCAAGGATCCAGTCCTGTGATAACCTCTGTTACCTCTATTAATGCCAATTCATCACGCTAGAAGAAAGAACATCTAGAAATTGTTATGAATTAGAAGAACTATCAAATGAGAAAAAAATCATCTACATCAAAAAGTCACAGGATAAAAAATAAACAAGGCCATGGAAAAATTGCTTCACTAAGACCCAAATGGGTGCAGTGTAAAAACATTGAATTCTAATTGGATTAAGGGGGAATCTTGCACCTATAAAAAAAAWTGTTTTATTGTATACAGAAATGTGAGTCCCACAGTACGACACTAGCAACACCWGCACAGGAATGACGTGTTTTGTGAAACTACAGGTGGGTGAGGGCCAGACATACCTTCATCAGTGCCATCCATTATGGACACACTGTCCCCTCTGGACAGGAATGGAGACTCCCCAAACACCTCCCTCACCTAGATAGAAAGCTTAACGTCAGTTCTTCCTTCAACCATGTTTGGAAGCTGTTTTCCACATACATACTTCATGTACATGACACGATTCTTTCTTTAAGGTAATACCTGCATGAAATCAACTTTGCAATATATAAATACTACTATTCACGAGCTGTATAGATGGCACATTTATGCATCTTTAGGACAAGGATGACGTGCATTCAATTCACACCTCTCTTCGTTGTAAAAAGGGGTTGGGTGTGGTAACACTTGGCCACGTAACAGTTCAACTACAAACTAAACAGGTTTAGGGTGTGTAGTCCTTAGGTGAACCTGTCATAGGCTATTAAATGGAGAGAGAGAAAACAAAGAGGTGGAGAGGAGGATCTGTGAAAGGCGTGGAGGACCCGGAACACTGACAGGTGATCAAACAAGCGCACAAGAGGTCACTTATGCAACTCATTCATGTCATTAAGTGCTTTCAGCTGATTGTATTACTGTACCAGGAGGACCACCAACAGTATGGGGTAAATTTAGACAAGTTATGCAATTACATAGCCTAGCTCATTTGTAAGTGGGCAACTCATTATTCGACCGCTGCCAACCTACATGCTTTTCCCAGCACAACTCTTGTCTTTTTCCAATGTAAAATCCGAAATCGGGGTGAAATGTAACAAAACAGCTAACGGAAATGCTAACTCCACAAGGTGAGAGAGTGGGAACTGTGCAGCGTTTGTGGTATGGCAATCTATCTACGCAGTGAGTCCACAGACATTGGCCAGTGGTGAAAGGCTCACCCTGTCCAGTAGGTGTGTGGCCTTCTCCCCAGGCAAAAGACGGAGGCCTGCAGTGGCCTTGAGGACCAGAGGAGTGCTGCTCCATACAGAGGAGGGAATGCTGCCTTGGGCCACAGCCAACAGCTCCAGGATCCCTTCTTTACACTAAGAAACAAACCACAGTGGAACCAAGAGATTTGATTTCTAAAGATAATGTCAGTGCAATAAGAGATGGTCTACATTTAGGAGTATCTTGACTGTTCTTTTCAAATAGATATATGAAGTCGGTAACCTTTTCTGGGTCATCAGCATATGCRGATAGACCTGGTTTTATTGCTCTGAATGTTTCATGTGCCAATTTAGGAGCCTCTGTAGAAAAAGACAGAACAAATTGMATGAAGCCCGTTGCAGTGAAATACAGTTGACATTTCATTCACAATTGAAATAGAATTGTAGGGTGCTAATGTAGATTTGAGTAATGCTAATAGTTACCACCAAAGCAGAAAACCCATGGCAAGCAGAGTGATATAATAAAGTAGCCTATATAACACTGCCATAACAATTGACTTGTTCTATCTTGTCAGAATTTCTACATGCTTCTGTGAACCTCTACTTGACATGTTGTGTGTTTGTGAAAAACAATGAGGGCTATTTCAACATAAATAGCAGGTGCTTGGTAGCCATTAGAATATGACAATCATTGGTTTAACAATAAAGCCAAAACAGCACTTAAATTATTTAGCTTAATGTTGAAATAAATGCGATAACTAGGCCATTTGGCGATGCTTTACAGTAACTTTTTGGGGGGATTCCTGGTATGGGGCAGCGTAAGCCTAATATGAGGCACATAATACAAATTAAGCCTGAAAGCCTTACATATCTCACATGGATTCAAATCTGTAATTAATACTTTTGCTGCCACACATAGATTACAAATTCTAAAAGCAATGCAGAGAGCTACATTTAATTGATCCATTTTGGTCAACTTCATTTGCAGATGCTATTCATAATACTATTCACCAAAACAAGTCCATTAATGGATGGAATAGAGACATTTTAATTTTGGGTTCAGAGGTATGGAGGTAACATATCTACATTCATACGGTCTTTTCTACCTCTCCCAGTGTAATATATTTGTTTTCAACTATGCACACATGTACTGTACCGTTGTCCTCCAGTTGAAACTTGAAGACATGGATCCTTGTCCCTGTGCTCCCAGCATCAAACATAACGCCATACTGGAAACGTCCGCTGACCACTTCTGAGGTGGTCGGTCTGTTGGGACTGCCCGACAAGCCCAATCTGTGTGGGAAGTGAGGTGGTATTTTGGAGATGGCTGGCCTTACACCATCATAGTGGCGCTTAACAAACATCAGGTAAGCTGCCAGGCAGCCAAAGAAGACAAAAACACTGGCCAACTTTGGTAACCTCATGGTGACTGGTGTGTGTAAGGCACATTCTGCAGTTCCATACAGAACTGAAGGCCGTTCGTCCTGGAAATGAAACAGACATACAGCAGTTAGCGATCTGATAGAGGGCTGTTAGAAAGGTGACAATCACGGGGGTCACCAAAGTTTAGCTAGTTAACGTTACTTGTATACATCATTTCAAGTTTTTCAACACCAGCGCCACTAGCTATAAAACACTGTTTCAGTACTAGCTAAATAAGCTAGCTAATTGCTTTAGTGACTAACTAACGTACACTTCTAGGTACTCTATTGTTCTCCCTTTTGAATTGCTAGCATGAAATCTTATGTAGGATAGTGTAAATACTGGCAGGCTAGCTGTCACTGTATTCTAGTACAGTAAGAGACAAACAACATTTACTAACGTTAGCTAGTGTAGCAGATAGCTAACTGGCTTTGTTCCTGGCTTGCTAATATTGAAGACAACTTACGAGAGCAAATCCTATGCGTGTAGCATAAATAGCTAGCTAGCTACTTATTCTGATTCCATTCGCATTTTCGCTGTTCCTATCTGGGACGATAGTTTGAAAACTCATGTCAAATAATTAATTCGCTTGGTGCTCGGACCTCTACCCAATCCAAGTCTCTGTTTGATTACATTAGTGTGTGTTTTAGTGATGACGTGTGAAGAAAATGCCGCGTTCACGAACTAGTCGGAATTAGAAAACTCAGAAWTGTCCGACTTGCTGACTGGTTGAACGCGGCACGTGTATAACTGCATCCATTTAACAAGTCCGACATTTTCGAGTTTCCTTGTTCCGACTAGCAAATTAACCCGGCAAAATACCAAATAGTTTATACATAGGCTCAAAAGTGGTTTGTACATTATCTGGCAAATTAAAAGTGGCAAGATTATTTCCAGTACTGAAGGTTGCCACTACCCAAATCCACTGTGACCATAATTCTGACAATTATTTAGTCCAGATTTTGTTAAACTACCTACCTAGTGAAGCCACACAACTTCAGAAGTAGGCTAACGTATTATGGAAAGCAAATAATTTGTCTGTGAGAAAACAAAAACAACACCTCTTATACATTATTAGAATCGATTATACAGTATGAGAAACAATAAACAGAAAAATATATCCTATGACTGCACAACATTGCATCACAACTTCAATTTGTGAAACCACATTTTTTTTTTTTTTTTGAAAGGTTGGCATTTCTTATATCAAAGTATAGGAGTGCTACAACTGCACTAGGATGATGTACAGTTAGTTACACGTTTGATGTGACCTCTCATTCTACCTGTACAATTCAAATAATATTTTAGTTCAGAAGAGAGTTTATATGATTTGGTTGTGTAATCCACTGTTTGATTTCTATTTTGTTGATTTTAGCAGATTCACATGCTCTATTTCAATTTGATCTCTATCTCATTCACTGTTACCCATATCCCAAAGTTAATCATTTAGCATATTAGCTAATTAACAACTTTGCAACTACTTACCGGTACTACTTTTTAGCTACTTTGCAACTAATTAGCATGTTAGCCAACCCTTCTCCTATCGCTAACCTTAACCCTTTAACCTCATTCCTAACCCTAATCCTAACCCCTAACCTAGCTAACGTTAGCCACAACACATTTAAATTCGTAATACTGTATATCATACGAATTGTAATTTGGAACATATCTTACGAATTGCAATTCGTAACATATCATACGAAATGGATGATGGACATCCACAAATGAATGCATACCATACCAAACATATCATATCATACTCATTTGTATGTCACAGATTTTTGCTTACTATTTTACTTCTACCCATGAGTCCAGGTTTCATGAAAATCTGTAATAATGGATCTTAACTCAACTGGACAGTTCAATAGCCTTAAAAAAAAGTTATTTACCCAACGTTTCACACCCTTTTTCAAAGAGAGATACTGAAGGCAATTACATTCTCATTGTCCTTGTTGACAATATGGCACCAGCTGGTCTGTCTCTGGCCAGCTCCTGTCAAAAGCACTTCACCTCCCTCTCCAACAATTAATAGTTTTGTTAAAGTTTACCAGTTTGTGGCAATAGGCTCCCCCTTGCTACTCTATTCATTACCTCAATGATCAATCATTAGACTTGATATATGGGCCAATCTTTTGGTGTGCTTTCTTATGCACACATGTAACACTCTGAACGTACACAACCACACACACTCATGCATATAAGTATACTGAACAAAAATATAAACGCAGCATGCAAAATTTCAAAGATGTTGCTGAAATTACAGTTTATAAAAGTAAATCAGTCAATTGAGATAAATTCATTAGGCCCTAATCTATGGATTTCACATGACTGGGCAGAGGCTCTGCCATGGGTAGGCCTGGGAGGGCATAGGCCCACCCACATGGGAGCCAGGCCCACCCAAACAGAATTAGTTTTTTGACCACAAAAGGGCTTTATTACAGACAGAAATATTCCTCAATTTCATCAGCTGTCCAGGTGGCTGGTCTCAGAAGATCCCACAGGTGAAGACGTGGTCTGTGGTTGTGTTGTGTGACAAAACTGCATATTTTAGAGTGGCCTTTTATTGTACCTAGCACAAGATGTACCACAAGGTGTACCTGTCAGGTGGATGAATTATCTTGACTAAGGCTCAAATGCTCACTAACAGGGATGTAAACAAATTTGTGCACAACATTTGAGAGAAAAGGTTTTTGTGAGTATGGAACATTTCTGGGATCTTTTATTTCAGCTCATGWMACATRGGWCCAACACTTTACATGTWGMGTTTATATTTTTGTTCAGCGTAAATAAATGACTGGCATTGAGGGGCTTTGGGAATTTGAAGGGAGGTTGGTGATGGGTTTGTAGATATTCAATTAGAGTCCCTTATTCAAAGTCTCTGAAGATGTAGAGGACGCCGTGAAAAGACCATATGCTCAGTAGTGTGTGTGGGGGGGGGGGGTTGTTTGTGTGTGTACCTAGGCCGCATTGTTTAACACAATTAATTTGTTAAGTGGCAGTTTACAGGCTGCTTCAGGCTCAATTTGTCATAACTATTCAAATGATATATAATTGGAGCATAAAATAAAACATCTACAATTCAGTGTGCTGCATGGAGTCAGGATTTATGCCAACTGATACTCAACTTTTTTATGAGAAAATAACTGTAAAAGAATATATTTAAAAATAGGACCAGATTTTTTTTTTCTCTCTCTCTCTCTCTCTCTCTCTCTCTCTCTCTCTCTCTCTCTCTCTCTCTCTCTCTCTCTCTCTCTCTCTCTCTCTCTCTCATAGGACGTTTTTCTGAGCTTTCTGCAATCTAAAGCCTTTACACTCTTCATGAGGTAGAGAAATAGTACAGTTTCATCACTCTGTGGTCCATATATGTAATTTAATATTTAAGCCCCTTAACAGCTTTTTATCAGTTAATGGGTCAGACAACATGCTTGATGGTTCTGTAATCTTTCTCCTCCATGAGCAAACATTTTAATAATAATGATAATAATAACAAAAGCACGTTGAGTGGATCCTAATCGGCACAGAGATTTACATACAAATGACATTTAGAACAATTACTTCAGATCATTAAGGGGCACTTTCAATGGAATGATGACTAATCCAACTAAGTTGTTAAGCGAGGCAGAAATGTCTACGYGGGGAGGAAAGAGCCCCTCTGACCTGCTTCTGCTCCCATCATGCGTATGATTGTGGATTCTCAAGGAATGTCTTTGCCCCCTTAGTTCTATCTAGTCACTTTTAACCACTTGGTAAGTGGTAACCACTACTAGTACTACTACTTCTACTATTACTACTACTAAATTGCTTATAAGCTATTGTGAACGCCAGTAGCAGTAAGAATATAACTACATAATATTGGTAGTGTTTTCTCAAGGTTCTAAACAGTAAACTACTAATAGTAGTAGTAGTAGTAGTAGTAGAATAGATAGATAGTAGTAGTAGTAGAGTGCAAAGCATGTGTATATTCCTATATTTTAAGGAGGGTTCACTTAGGCGAGTCTGTAGAGGGTTGAATTCTAAAAATGTTACAAAGCACGTTTTCCTTTCAAATTCCAAATACAGTAATCGACAAATCAACTTGACACAGAGGATGATTGAGATAAATATTGTCCAAATATCTTAATGCACAGACTATGCTTCCCTTCATTGTGGATAAAAATGGGTTAGGGCTTTTCAAAATGTCCCTCTTTTCATAACTAGCATCATAGTCTCTTCTATCAGACTCTTGAGCCACAGTAAATAAAGACAGCAGGTTGACACAGCTTTGTGGGATTACTGTTAAAACTAGGATGACTCAATATCATATATTTGAACATTTCTGTTTCCCTAATGGCTTGTTTTCTATGCACATAGTTCCGCTAAAGGAGTGGAACTTACTTTCAACAGAGTTGCATTATTTTCCAGAGAACACATAGACCCCCTTGTTGATTATAACCCTTATATACCATGGCTATAATTTAACACATTTGCCGCTAGAAATGTGTTAATTTGCATGTAGAAATGTGTTCAACATCCACTGAGAAGTATCTGGCAATTTTATCGATAGCTACATTAGTTGCCTTGGTAACCAAACAAACAGACTTGCTAGTTTAGCTAACCAAACCATTAGTCCTAGCTTGCCAAACCATTAGTCCTAGAATTCAGTAATGCCAATAATGTTTTCAAGTCGACTTTTGCTTTCAAAAGCAGCTCAAAAATAGAACATGTGAGAAAGAACTAAAGCCTTTGACTTTTTTGTTGCATTACGCCTTAAAACAGCCCTTAGGTGGTATACGTGGTATACGTATACGTGGTATACGGTCTGATATACCATGACTGTCAGCCAATCAGTATTCAGGGCTCGAACTACCCAGTTTATGAAGGGAAATAATGTACGCACCTGAATGCCATTCAAGACAGTCAGAAATTAGTATTCAACAATGTCATGGTTTATCATATTTAAAATGGCCAAAAAAAGGACAGTCAGAAAATCCATCATAAGGAACAAGGATTTGAAGTGTTTGTCCTATATTTAGGATCTATAAGAACCTTTCGATTATTATTATTTATTTTTTTACATATTTAACCCCTTAGTTTTGTTGGCACAAAACTACCTCCATACTTCCATTAATTTGTATGGCTTACCTTCAGACGAGTTCCGTGTGGGTTGTAGAGCAAAACGGAGAATACCGTTGTTAGTTTTTAGGCCAAACCGTTCGGACAGTCAGATGTTTTCGTGAGAAGACCGATTTTGGAGATGTCTCATGGTCTGACAAACACCGCTGTAGCTCGGCCACCTTCCACCGCAGACGCGGAAGGCCGACATAGGCGGATTTGGTGGATTGAGACGCAGCCCATACTAAYCAGATTTCTCTAGTTTAAACTGACGGATTTTGATGGGAATATTTTTTGTTACTTAGATTGACGCCCGGGTGGAGCAGTAGCCTACACCCTGAATAATAAGAAAACCCCTTACACAAAAAATKTGTCTAATCCAGCTCTTATTGGTAAATCTAAATATACATAACCTCAGCAAAAGCCATGACCTGCTGTATTTCATGGGGACAGGGCAACATCGGATGAGATGACATTTAATCGACTTTTGGAGAATTAGTCATTCCTTATTATCAAAGTGGTTTTTCAACGAACATAACAGGATTTTCCTAGAAAATCCCATTGAACACACATTTTAATTTCATTTCAACAGGTCAATCATGTTGAAGGCAACGTAAATAATCCAATGAGATTAATCAGTAGTCTATTTCTTTTTGCAGAGTTTGGTACAGTATGCTTCAAGAAAGGCTGGATTACAGACTTTCAGTCTTGGGTTTTAGATTTGAATAAAACAGCTCTTTTGAATATTATGATCCCAATTACTGAAGAGGATGAAAGATAACAATACATCATTCTTCGATAGTCAAAATGTCCATAATATGGGTCAGTGGTATATGACCTTAGGAATTTATAAACAGCCAATGCTTTGCTCAAAGAAATACATAAAATACACATATTTACTTAGAAAAATTAAAGGTAGCTCAGGCCAGATGTCCATGCTGCCCATCTCCTAATCCATGGAGAACCCTGATTTAAAAGATGAAAGTGGAATCTTCTATTACTTACTATTCTAATATACTGTATTTACACTGAATTATATCCCTATAAATCCCTGAATTATTTCCTAATAATCCTCCTTATAGTATCATGTGGCCTAGATATATAGCAAGTAACTACAAGTCACATGGTTGTTGACTGAATCCTCTCCTCTTTCTCACATATACACCCCCCTTTTGATTTTGGATTGTATTCTCCAATATAAATAATGGGGGATTTTGTGAGGTGTTGATACTACAATCCAAACTGTAAAACCAGAGAAAATACAGCAAATATCCAAAAGAGCTTACATTTACATTCTAGTCATTTACCAAATTAGCCATCAAACATGGAAACTGACTGCATAATCATTAACGATGGGCTGACACTAGTGTSCCTCAATTTCAGATGTCCATCCTYTGCCAACTGAGCCAAAGGTCCAGGTGAAAACTTCAGGTTACTTTCAGCACTCTAAAGCATCACCTATGTCAGCAAATCTTAAAACGTTATACAAAAGTAACCAAACACCTCCACTATTTTTCAACCCATGTAGGCACAGGACCTTAGTTGCCCTTTGTTGAGGCTGTTGCTAAATACAGTCCTGTCTCCACTCCAGTATTTCACTTATAGCTGATTGCATTATGCAGTTCCAATCCAATATTTACTAGCTCAGGTCCTTTATAAATGGGAAATAAAAGGGATAAGTGGGTAATACCACTTTGATTCATTATATAATGATTTAAAGGAGTGCAGGCAGGGGAACTATAATAATATTAATGTGATAATTTAATGCAATTTTCTTTATTTGATGTGTTCTGACTCGTCAGGCTAATCTGCAGACATTGTTTATTAAATGAAAAAAGGGAAGAATCACAACTATGGCTAATCCCTTAGCCAAAGTCCTGTTGGGGGAGCAGGTGGGGAGGAGAGATTTAGAATTCACTGAGAGACTTTCACTTAAGGAAAATTAAGTTAGCCTAACCTGGCTTATTTTTTACATCCAGTATTGAAAGGAGAAGGGGGGGGGGGGGGGCATCATAATGTTATGTGAAGCAGCAGTGGAATGTTCATTGAGGGATACGTGTTTGGCACATCAAAAGTACATCACACATCAATTGTAAAACTGAGTTTCATACTGTAAGATCGTGCCCATATTGTCACCTTCACACACTGCACAGAATATAATGTTAAAATGAATTCTACTGATCTTGTAGGCTGTCTGTCACTTGAAGTTTGAGGTTCCAGCGTAATCCCTTCCGGAATCTCACTTCATATTTATGGACCAGAGGTATATAGCACTGATTCAATATCAGGTTGACATCTAGCTATGAAATAATGGCACACATGATCTGTGGTATTCCGATTAAATGAATGTGGAATCATGTTTTGTCCCAATCTGTTTATTTTAGCTTGAGACATTTATATGACAACCATCGTCTCTCAGGAACTCCACTGAGAATTGTCTGTGAATGTAAATGCAATTACCATAGCTTCACTCTATAAATAAGGTTATTTTCCATGATTTGATCATTCATTTATGATTGGCAGATTGTATCAGGGTATTTACTGTACCATTGATCACAAATGTATATGTTATTTATGAACTGAATATGTAGAGATAACCCATATGGAAAAATTATATATTTACATGTATTTAACAACATGTATGTAATGTAAATGTATTTATGTATAAGTAAAATTACGATACAAATATGTTAATCTTAATTACCCAAACATATATGGAAATTACAAACATTTGCCGTTTTCATATACTACTACATACAGTGTATTCAGAAAGAATTCAACCCTTCACTTTTAAAAACATGTTACGTTACAGACTTATTCTAAATGGATTAAATTGTATTTTTTCCCTCATCAATCACACACAAATACCCATAATAACAAGTAAAAACAGGTTTTTGAGAGGTTTTTATTTTAATTTTATTTTTTTAAATAAATATCAGACCCTTTGCTATGAGACTCAAATTGCTTAGGTGCATACTGTTTCCATTGATCATCCTTTGAGATGTATCGGACACCTTGATTGTAAGTCCACCTGTGGTAAATTCAGTTCATTGCACATGATTTGGAAAGGCTCACATCTCTATATAAGTCCAAGTTGACAGTGCATGCAGAGCAAAAATCAAGCCATGAGGACGAAGGAATTGTCTGTAGGCACCGAACAGGATTTGTTGAGCACAGATCTGGAAGAGACCAAAGAATTTATGCAGCATTGAAGTTCCGAATAACACAGTGGCCTCCATCATTCTTAAATGAAGAAGTTTGGACCACAAGACTCTTCCTTAGCTGGCGGGGAGAAGGGCCTGGTCTCAGGAGGTCAGGGACGTGAATAAGAACCTGATGGTCACTCTGACAGAGCTCCAGAGTTCCTCTGTGTGTGGAAATGGGAGAACCTTCCAGAAGGACAACCATCTCTGCAGCACTCCATCAMTCAGGCCTTTATGGTAGAGTGGCCAGACGGAAGCCACTCCTCAGTAAAACCCAAATGACAGCCCGCTTGCAGTTTGCCAAAAAGGCACCTAAAGGACTCTCAGACCATGAGAAATAAGATTATCTGGTCTGATGAAACCAACATTTTACTATTTGGCCTGAATGCCAAGCGTTACGTCTGGAGGAAACCAGGCATCACCTGGCTAATACCATCCCGACCGTGAAGCATGGTGATGGCAGCATCATGCTGTGGAGATGTTTTCAGGGACTGGGAGACTAGTCAGGATCAAGGGAAAGATGAACGGAGCTAAGTACAGAGATATCCCTGATGAAAACCTGCTCCAGAGCGCTCAGGACCTCAGACTAGGGTGAAGGTTCACCTTCCAACTGACCCTAAGCACGCAGCCAAGACAATGCAAGAGTGGCTTCGGGACAAGTCTCTGAATGTCCTTGAGTGGCCCAGCCAGAGCCTGGACTTGAACTTGATCAAACATCTCTGGAGAGACCTGAAAATAGCTGTGCAGCGACGCTCCCCATCCAACCTGACAGAGCTTCAGAGGATCTACAGAGAATAATGGGATAAACTCCCCAAATACAGGTGTGCCAAGCTTGTAGAATCATACCCAGTAAGACTTGAGGCTGTAATCACTGCCAAAAGTGCTTCAACAAAGTACTGAGTAAAGGGTCTGAATACTTATGCAAAAGTGATATTTCAGTTTTTATTTTGAATACATTTGCAAAAATTTCTAAAAACCTGTTTTTGCTTTGTCATTAGGGTGTATTGTGTGTAGATTGATTTTATCCATTGAATGGATTTAGAATAAGGATGTAACGTAAAAAAAAATGTGGAAAAAGTTAAGGGGTCTGAATAATTTCAGAAAGTATTCATACCCCTTGACTTATTCCACATTTTGTTGTGTAACAGCCTGAATTCAAAATTGATTAAATAGATTTYTTTCCTCACCCATCTACACACATTATTAAGAAACGCTATGTTACCTCTGAAGTTGATACATATTTTATTAAGTTTATTGAGTGTATGAACAATACTCCACCACCTATTCTGACTGCCTCTTGTGATGATTTAGTTGATCACTTTAAAAGCACATTAAGGGCAACCCTAGCTCCAGTAAAGTTGAAAAAGGCCACATCCACACGGAGAACCCCTTGGATGAGTGAGGAAAACTAACCAATTAAAGAGAAATTGCACAAAGGCAAAGTGGAAGTGGAGAAAGTCAAAGTTGCAGGTCCATTATGATATTCTGAGAGAGGAACTTGTCATATATAACATGGCAATTAGAAAGGTCAGACAGGCTCATTTTTCGAACTTGATCACTATAAATCAGAATAATTTGAGAGTGTTCTTCTCGCCTGATAAATCCTACCCCCGCAAACCTGTGAACTTTCCTCCACATCTAAATGTGATGAGTTTGAGGCATATTTCAGAGATAACATTAGGCTGGGTATCAGTCAATTAAGATTTGATGAGAAGTTTGATGATTTATGCCCTAGCCACGCAAAGGCACTATAGATTTATTTTCCCTGGTTGACACAGGCATGCTCAGGAAAGTGATATCGCAACTTAAGCCTTCAAACTAGATCCTATCCCTACTGCCTTCTTCAAAACAGTTTTAATTGCACATCTGAAGAAGTGCAAGCTATTGTTAATCACTCCCTGTTCACAGGCACTTTCCCCACTGCACTAAAAACTGCTATGGGGAAACCCCTTCTGAAGAAAATAAATCTAGATTATTCAGCTCTTAGCAATTTTCCACGAATTTCCAACCTTTCATTCTTAAGCAAAATTCTGAAGAAATGGATTTCAAAAAGATACATTATTTCATACCTATTTAACCGGTCAAGAGTTTTTTTGTCACCCTTGGTGAACATAACTCAGAGTAAATACATATAACATGTGACGTTCCACAAGATTTGATTTTGGTACCGGTACTGTGCAGTTTATATATAAAGTTGAAGTCGGAAGTTTACATTAAACTCGTTTCTCAACCACTCCACAAACTTCTTGTTAACAAACTATAGTTTTGGCAAGTCGGTTAGGACATCTACTTTGTGCATGACACAAGTAATTTTTCCAACAATTGTTTACAGACAGATTATTTCACTTATAATTCACTGTATCACAATTCCAGTGGGTCAGAAGTGTACATACACTAAGTTGACTGTGCCTTTAAACAGCTTGGAAAATTCCAGAAAATTATGTCATGGCTTTAGAAGCTTCTGATAGGCTAATTGACATCATAGTCAATTGAGGTTACCTGTGATGTATTTCAAGGCCTACCTTCAAACTAGTGCCTCTTTTGCTTACATCATGGGAAAATCGAAAGAAATCAGCCAAGACCTCAGAAAAAGAATTGTAGGCCTCCAACAAGTAATTGTTCATCCTTGGGAGCAATTTCCAACGCCTGAAGGTACCACGATCATCTGTTACAAACAATAGTAGCAGTTATAAACATCCATGGGACCACGCAGCCATCATACCGCTCAGGAAGGAGACGCGTTCTGTCTCTAGAGATGAACGTACTTTGGTGTGAAAAGTTGAAATCAATCCCAGAACAACAGCAAAGGACATTGTGAAGATGCTGGAGGAAACAGGTCCAAAAGTATATTAGCCACAGTAAAACGAGTTCTATATCGTCATAACCTGAAGGCCGCTCAGCAAGAAGAAGCAACTGCTCCAAAATCGCCATAAAAAAGCCAGAACTACGGCTGGGGACGAAAATCGTATTTTTTTGGAGAAAGTCTTCTGGACTGATGAAACAAAAATAGAACTTGTTTGACCATCATGACCATTATGTTTGGAGGAAAAAAGGGGGAGGGCTTGCAAGCTGAAGAACACCATCCTGGACGTGAAGCATTTGGGGAGGCAGTATCTGTTGTGGGGTTGTTTTTGCTGCAGGAGGGACTGGTGCACTTCACAAAATAGATGGCATCATGAGAAGAAAAAATTATGTGGATAGAAAAATTGATGTGGATATTTTGAAGCAACATCTCAAGACATCAGTCAGGAAGTTAAAGCTTGGTGGCAAATGGGTCTTCCACATGGACAATGACCCAATCATACTTCCAAAGTTGTGTCAAAATGCTTAAGGACAACAAAGTCAAGGTATTGGAGTGGCCATCCAAAGCCCTCACCTCAATCCTATAGACAATTGTGGCAGAACTGAAAAAGCGCGTGCGAGCAAGGAGACCTACAAACCTGACTCAGTTGCACCAGCTCTGTCAGGAGGAATGGGTCAAAATTCACCCAACTTATTGTGGGAAGGCTTGTGGAAAGGCTACCAAACGTTTGACCAAGTTAAACAATTTAAAGCATGCTACCAAATACTAATTGAGTGTAAAACTCTGACCCCACTGGGGAATGTATGGAGAATAAAAGCTGAAATAAATAATTCTCTCTGCTATTATTCTGACATTACACATTCTTAAAATAAAGTGGTGATATTAACTGACCTAAGACAGGGAATTTTTACTAGGATTAAMTGTCAGGAATTGTGAAAAACTGGGTTCAAATGTATTTGGCTAAGGTGTATGTAAACCTCAGACTTCAACTGTATGTATGTTTAAATATATGGTATGGAAATACATTTTGACCGCATGCTGTGGTAGCTAGTAAAATATATTCCAAAATATATTTCATAAATATATTTTGCCATGTATTTTAATAAATGGAAATGTTGGCTTTTTACCTTACATACTGGCTAGGCAACATTAAAATGATATGCATAAAACTTCAAAGTTCAGCACTAAATCACAATASCATATTGTGATATACTTTGACAAGTTTGAATGAATGACACATGACTGATAACTAAAAGAGTGCTTTCAATAATCTATATAACTTGGTCAATTGTTGAATTGTGACATGGGAGTCACTGTAAGGTTGCATCTGAAACACAAAATATAATGTACAAATGACCTTTGTGCACTTATGATCTGTATTTAAAAATTATACATTCATAGTTAAAATGCAGATTCCTTCACCTCCAGTGTCCATTTTTAGACWYACAAGTTGACAGTTACCCTGTGGATAATGCAGAGTCAGTGAAAACATTCCACACAAGATGAAGAATTAGGGGTTAATGTTCATGAACATCAAATTGATGCTTACAGTGCAGATTCCTTCACCTCCAGTGTCCATTGCAGACTCACACGTTGACAGTTACCCTGTGGATAATGCAGAGACAGAGAGTCAGTGAATCAATTCCACACAATATGAAGAATAAATAAAGGATTAATGTTCATGAACACATTACATTGGGAACAAGCTAGCTAAATTATACAAAATACTTCTTACATTGGCTAGGGTCTGTCCATAGGCAGCTGAGGCTCCAGATCTGAAGGATCTACTGTAGGTGGGCAAAAATAGAGTTAATTTTTGTTATAAATAATCTAGCTAGCAATAAGTTCTATCAGACACCCAACCCTCACTAAAGCTAGCTAAGTTAGCTAGMTTGCATGCAACACATTGCTTGTCTAGCCAAGAACATTTAACAATAGCATTGTCAATTAAAAGTATATCTAATACAGACATGACATTAATTCTACTGAACACAACATTTTAATTTGAAGGTTTAGTGAGGGTTGGTTAACAYGTTTAAATGTTTTACTCAAGTTGGCGGCGCTTTCAGTTTTGCGCGAATGCTGCCATCAATCCACGGTTTCTGGTTGGGGAAGGTTTTAATTGTYGCCGTGGGTACAACATCACCGATGCACTTGCTAATAAACTCGCTCACCGAATCAGCATATACATCAATGTTGTTTTTTGATGCTATCCAGAACATATCCCAGTCCACGTGATCGAAACAATCTTGAAGCGTGGAATCAGATTGGCAGGACCAGCATTGAACAGACCTCAGCACGGGCGTTTCCTATTTTAGTTTCTGTCTATAGGCTGGGAGCAACAAAATGGAGTCGTGATCAGATTTGCCGAAAGGAGGGCGAGGGAGGCTTTGTATGCGTCGCGGAAGTTAGAGTAACAATGATCCAGAATTTTTCCAGCCCGGGTCGCACATTTGATATGCTGATAAAAWTTGGGGAGCCTTGTTTTCAGATTAGCCTTGTTAAAATCCCCAGACAATAAAGGCAGCCTCRGGATATGTGGTTTCCAGTTTACATAGAGTCCAATGAAGTTCTTTCAGGGCCGTTGAGGTGTCTGCTTGGGGGGATGTACATGACTGTGATTATAATTGAAGAGAATTCTCTTGCTAGATAATGCGGTCGGCATTTGATTCTAAGGAATTCTAGATCAGGTGAACAAAAGGACTTGAGTTCCTGTATGTTGTTATGATCACACCACGACTCGTTAATCATAAGGCATACACCCCCGCCCTTCTTCTTACCAGATACACATGCTGTGAATGTGATCCACACATGGACCAAAGATCCCAAAAAAGTTGGATCCACAGCCTCGACCTTCAAGTTATCTAGAAGGGTGAGTGACTGTAACTGTGTACTGTTTTAGCACAGTGAATATACAAACGCTTGCCACGCGCGAACACTCACACTCACACAAAGACACCTACATTAAACAACCTGCCCAAGAAACTCTTGTTTGGCTTCAGTCATGGCCACTGCATTTCTTAATGACCAAGCTGTAGACCACACTATCTACCAAGAGAGTTCTCATTTATATTATTCGTAGCCGTCTATTTACCACCACAGACCGATGCTGGCACTAAGACCGCACTCAACCAACTCTGTAAGGCCATAAGCAAACAAGAAAATGCTCAWCCAGAAGCGGCACTCCTGGTGGTCGGGGACTTTAATACAGGCAAACTTAAATTGGTTTTACCAAATTTTTACCAGCATGTCACATGTGCAACCAGAGGAAAAAAAACTCGAGACCACCTTTACTCCACACACAGAGATGCATACAAAGCTCTCCCCCGCCCACCATTTGGCAAATCTGACCTTAATTATATCCTCCTGATTCCTGCTTACAAGCAAAAACTAAAGCAGGAAGTACCAGTGACTAGCTCAATACGGAAGTGGTCAGATGACGCTGATGCTATGCTACAGGACTGTTTTTCTAGCACAGACTGGAATATGTTCCAGGATTCATCCGATGGCATTGTGGAGTATATCACCTCAGTCATCGGCTTCATCAATAAGTGCATCGACGACGTCGTCCCCACAGTGACCGTACGTACATATCCCTACCAGAAGCCATGGATTACAGGCAACATCCGCATCTGGCTAAAAGGCTAGAGCTGCCGCTTTCAAGGAGTGGGACACTAATCCGGACGCTTATAAGAAATCCTGCTATGCCCTCAGACGAACCATCAAACAAGCAAAGCGTCAATACAGGATTAAGATTGAATCCTACTACACCAGCTCTGACGCTCGTTGGATGTGGCAGGGCTTGAAAACTATTACGGACTACAATGAGAAACCCAGACGCAAGCTGCCCAGTGACGCAAGCCTACCAGACGAGCTAAATGCCCTTTTTGCTTGCTATGAGGCAAGCAACACTGAAGCATGCATGAGAGCACCAGCTGTTCTAGATGACTGTGTGATAACGCTCTCGGTAGCCGATGTGAGCAAGACCTTTAAACAGGTCAACATTCACAAAGGCGGGGCCAGATGGATTACCAGGACGTGTACTCAAAGCGTGCGCGGACCAACTGGCAAGTGTCTTCACTGACATTTTCAACCTCTCCCTGACTGAGTCTGTAATACCGCCATGTTTCAAGCAGACCAACATAGTCCCTGTGCCCAAGGAAGTGAAGGTAACCTGCCTAAATGATTACCACCCCGTAGCACTCACGTCGGTAGCCATGAAGTGCTTTGAAAGGCTGGTCATAGCTCACATCAACAGCATCCTCCCGGATACCCTAGACCCACTCAAATTTGCATACCGCCTCAACAGATCCACAGATGACGCAATCTCAATCGCACTCCACACTGCCCTTTCCCACGTGGACAAAAGGAACACCTATGTGTAAATGCTGTTCATTGACTAGAGCTCAGCGTTCAACTCCATAGTGCCTACAAAGCTCATCACTAAGCTAAGGACCCTTGGACTAAACACCTCCCTCTGCAACTGGATCCTGGACTTCTTGACGGGCCGCCCCCAGGTGGCAAGGGTAGGCAACAACACGTGTGCCACGCTGATCCTCAACACTGGGGCCCCTCAGGGGTGTGTACTTAGTACCCTCCTGTACTCCCTGTTCACCCACGACTGCGTGGCCAAACATGACTCCAACACTACCAACAGTGGTAGGCCTGATCACAAACAACG
Organism: Salvelinus sp. IW2-2015; assembly: GCF_002910315.2. NCBI lineage: Eukaryota > Metazoa > Chordata > Actinopteri > Salmoniformes > Salmonidae > Salvelinus > Salvelinus sp. IW2-2015. The sequence continues at coordinate 32,600,342 of NC_036858.1, read as the reverse complement.
ATGAGACAGCYTATAGGGAGGAGGTCAGAGAACTGGCAGTGTGGTGCCAGGACAACAACCTCTCCCTCAATGTGAGCAAGACAAAGGAGCTGATCGTGGACTACAGGAAAAGGCGGTCCGAACAGGCAAACCATTAACATCAACAGGGCTGTAGTGGAGCGGGTTGAGAGTTTCAAGTTCCTTGGTGTCCACATCACCAACAAACTATCATGGTCCAAACACACCAAGACAGTCATGATGAGAGCACGACAAAATCTTTTCCCCCACAGGAGACTGTACAGCTGCACCATTGAGAGCATCCTGACAGGTTGCATCACCGCCTGGTATGGCAACTGCTCGGCATCTGACCGTAAGGTGCTACAGAGGGTAGTGTGTATGGCCCAGTACATCCAGGACCATCCAGGACCTATATAATAGGCGGTGTCAGAGGAAAGCCCATAAAATTGTCAGAGACTCCAGTCACCCAAGGCATAGACTGTTTTCTCTGCTACCGCATGGCAAGCAGTACCGGAGCGCCAAGTCTAGGACCAAAAGACTCCTTAACAGCTTCTACCCCCAAGCCATTAGACTGCTGAACAATTAATCAAATGGCCACCGGACTGTTACATTAAGTTTGATTTGATTTGAACTCTTGTTTGGCTTCAGTCATGGCCACTGCATTTCTTAATGACAAGCCCGAAAATGAGGCCAAATCAGGAAGTTCAGCCCTCCTTTAATGTTTACCATGATGTTTCAAAACTGGGATTTGCTAATGAATAAGCTCTTCAACAAGTTATACTATAGAGTACTATAAAATACCACTCATACTGTGACCCAGGCAGATTAAGTTTGTATAATACCATCAAACTTTTGGTGAACTCTCAGATACATGTATATTCTGGTTGCTTTACCAGAATGTTTTGTTGATGCATTGAGCACGATTAAACCATTACTATAATATCCCATACATGGTATATAAGCAGTGACGTCGTGAGCATTTAGTCATTGAATTCAAACAAATTTATGGGACGCTGAGACTCTGTAGACCCAAATCCTTTTCTCATACACTGTTGGGCTTATATGAAATTCAGCAAATACAATTGGTAAAATAAGCGGCAGCGATAAAGCACCAATCAAAACACCCCCAGTTTAATCATACAGTAGATTTAAAAAATAAACATTTTTATAAAGCCAGTATAAGCATTGTGACCTTTAATATCAGGACAATAACAGAAAATACATTTAACTGGTAAATCTGTTTCAATCAATTTCAATCAGAAAATCTGATTAAACTGTAAAACATAACTTTCCCCGGGAAACGTGCTAAATKATTTGTGTTGCCTTAAGGTCAAGGGTCAAATTACAGGTCAATTGTCACCCCAAGTGTCGATCAGTATGGGACACATACCCAATAAGCAAGTACCTTGACTCAACTTGAAGCCTAGCCCCTTTAAATTTGAGTTGTTTCATTACATGGTAAACTGTTAATTTAATTGTTTTTCACTTACATTACATGATTACCGCAACGACCCAGGGAATCAAATCACTTAATGCATTACTGTCTACAGGATGATGTATTGAGGCCAGGCCAGGCACTCAAGCTCCTTTAGCACAATGACTGTTGATATTTGCTTTTAATTTAAGCAATTCCAATCCAGTACAAGACTCATTAACGTGCCTGTAGATTAACTCATTCGAAGCAGAGGTTATCCTCCCCTTAATGCCTTTTTCATGAAGGATAATCCGAGTTAACTTGGATTTAGGGCCTACAATGAGATAAGCAGCAAATATTAAGTGATGACCAAATAAATAAGATGCCTCCTGATGCAACCTGTGGTGTGGGTCCTGGCTTTTGTTGTCTGATCTCGCAGAGGATGATTGTTTTTGTAATTTACAGTAATTCCACTGGAGGCATTCAATTTGCTTAATTTGTAATGTGTGTTATTGTCAGTCATTGTAGCTCAGAGCTCAGAGGTGATACACTGTATTTAGGAAAAACATAATGATTTTTGAGGTAGCCATTTCTGCGACACACTAATGTATAGGCTGTGACTTTTTTTGTATGCGACATGCTAACTTTACCATAAACYGCAGGGAAAATGCATAGACTTCAACATTTTGAGTATTAAAGAATGGGAACCCATTTACCATTCCCAGTGTAAAATGGTGTAAATTATTTATTTTTTAAACTTTTTTGGGTGTGTGCAAAAGTTCACAACGTGGTGTTTGAGTGTGGTCTTTTCTTTTCGCTGCTATATCTTCTTCCTTGAAAACATATTCATGACTAAAACACATTTTGAGTCCCTACGGATTGAAATAAATGATCATATCATGGATACAACCAATTCTGACCAGGCATCTGGTGGGGCATCCTGGGGGGGATGTCAAGGAGCATATGCATAACATTAGCTGGGGAACAACTGTTTCACCTCGGGGAGGGAGAGGGTCGTAGAACCAACTGTGCTACTTCTGTTCTCCCTGTCCGAGGACTGCACGCCCCACTGCACAGCCACACAGGCTCTAGAACACAGGCCAATGCTACTCTGTGCATGGATGGTAGAAGATGGCCATGCACTCTGCCATCTGTGTTAGAAAGTCCAGTTTAGCCACAGACAGTGTAATGTGTGTATGGAAAAAAAACKTTGCAATAAGAAGGGTAATACATTATTTATATTTCTATGGGTAATACAAAAGAGAGATGTGTAAAACAAACATGATGATASTGTAAACTCAAATGTATCCTGGAGAACATTAAATGAGAATGGCAACTGCATTGACAGGGAAGCTTTTGGCCTTCATGTAACAGTGCAAACGATATAAACAATACGTGTAATTAACTATGACCTTTGCGGACTCTTTTCTTTGCAGCATTCATTTTGGAACAGTTTATTTGAAATTAGTAATAAAAAAAAAAGACAAACACAAAAAAAATGCCATGTACTCTCATTGGCCACCAAGCATCTACGAATCAGCTCGTAGTTTTATTTTAGATATCACAGACTTTTAGGAAATACTGACCTAAACGCCTCACTTGAAGGTTAAATTCATTGTCATTAATTGTGAATTAATGTTTGCATTTTAAACCGATTTTCTTCTTATTTTCCTTTTCCCCTCTTTTCCAATCTGTTCTTAGCCTCATTTACTCTAATCCTGCCACACAGTTGGTGGGGAAGGACGAAGCGGGCACACGCCTGTAAGACAGAGACAAACGTTAATGGGAGGCATTACTGCCCTGGACACTTTATACACATCACCCAGTAACCCCCCTCTTCCCCTGCTTCCCTTATCCCCCCCCTCCCTTACTCTGGTCTGTATTGAGGTAGTAACAGCCAGGGAACGATGAATGGCTAATGAACTCCCAATAGCACCCACCAAGGAGCATCTACGGGGCCTTTAAAGGTGAAAATGAGCTATATTCAAGCCTAATGTATATTTTGCATACTTTTACTCTGTCAGACATACAATAGCTTAATGTTATTATTTTTATTTTCCCCCTTTTCCCCCCAATTTCATGATATCCAATTGGTAGTTACAATCTTGTTCCATCGCTGCAACTCCTGTACGGACTCGGGAGAGGCGAAGGTCGAGAGCCATGTGTCCTCCGAAACACAAAGATGCCGGAAGATGCTGGGCCAATTGTGCATCGCCTCATGGGTCTCTTGGTTGCGKCCGGCAGCGCCACAGCCCAGGATCGAATCCGGATCTGTAGTGACGCATTAAACACTGCATTGCCTTAGACCGCTGCGCCACTCGGGAGGCCCTAATGTTGTTGTTTTTGAGAGATTTACATAGTCATTATTGCAAAAGAGTGAAACAAATTCAGGTTCACTTGTACAGAATTCCCTGATCGGTGACGTGGATGTGGGGTAGGGCATTCGTGGCAGGTGCGCCCTCTACCAAACTTTATGGTCACGTGAGGGCACTCTATTTAACTCTATATATGGAGTGCAGGTATATATAGGTATTTATATGGCAGATTTGAGGGCGCTTCCTTTCAATCCGGATCCTTCACCCAAATAGAGTTGAGCAATCGAGCACGCCAAACAATTCTCACAACAAGAAACCTACACGCATCATTGAAATAGAAACCATACAAACATACTCTACAGACCCACTGGCTAGTCCATCCTAATTAAAGCCAACCAACTTTTCAAGACTGGCTACAACTGTCAATGTTCATTCCATGCCATGTAGCATCTTCCTAATCTGAATATATAAAGACATTCATAATTGCATCTCTTCCTCCATCCTGTTCTCTAACCGGAGTCTCACAGTAAATGGGCATCATCATAACCCTCACCTTAACCTCAACCTCAATGAGTTTGTTTCCTGGAGACTAACCCAGGTCCCTGGTAGTCTGGCCCTCTGGCCTTAGGGAGATAGGGGACTACTGYCTGCCCACTGCCCCACATGAACATACCCAACGTGGCAGATTGAAGACAGATGGGGGTGTATGAGGAGCACRGGTCTTCATTTACTGAGGAGGAGGAAGAGGAGGATGAAGAGTGGCTGAGTTGGGTCAATCTTTTTAATCATCAAATGATAACACAAGACATCTGCTGCCAGGGCCTCAGTGCCAAGGGTCTAGCGACACGTCGAGGAGTGTGCCAGGCTCCTCTAATCGCACCAAGGAATTGCTTTATTCCTCGATATTCCTGTGCGTTCACAGTTTAATCCCAATACACAACCCCCCCCCCGCCCGCGACCCCGCCCCACATACTATTTAATAATCTTGTGTAAATACTGCTGTAGATACAGGTATTATCAAAAAATGTAATGACTGGTGCAATCTGTTGTGAAAATAAATCCCCCAACCTCACAGCTTGAGTTTGGTCAGTTTTGGATAAAAGAGAGGTATAAAATATTTTTATCATGACGCTAAGCATAAAGACACATGGCTTAGTCTTTGCATGCAACCTGATAAATGTGGAACAAAACCCAGATTTGTGTCATGGCCAGAGAATGGAGTATTAGATACTAATAACTCGGTAATCCATCAGAAAAATTGTACTTTTCTATTCTTCTTCCCTCCCAACATGGACCATATGCCTGGTACTGGACCATATGTGATCTTTTCTACCAGACAGAAAAGGGGCAAAAGCAACAACAACAAAAATATTAATCTGTCAACTTTTTATAGCACAGTTATTGTTTGAATCAAGGGCAGATTTTGTTTTCATTTTCTTTGTAATACTCTTAAGGTTCCTCCCTATCACTTTCACCCAGTCTTCACCCAGTTAAAGCTGAACTCTCGCCCCTTGAGCTTAGAGAGGATTTTCAAAGCAGGTGGACATTCCTCTAATCTTACGACCACCTGATGTTTTCAATAGTTTGTAGAAAGAGAGGGGGGGGGGCACTAAGCTAACACATGGATTTGTTTTAAGATGATCATTTAGCTATTTTAGGCCCCCTTTAGGTATCAATTTTTATATTTGATAAAACATTGAATTTGGCCTTTACTAATATAGCCCATATAAATGCATTGAATAACACATTCATAAATGGCAAAAAAGACAGTCAGAAAATAAATCATACGGACTGTACGGACGCTACAGGCGTTTTCGTGAGAAGACCGATTTTCGCAATGTCTCATGGTCTGACAAACACTGTTGCAGCTCAGCGACCTTCCACCGCAGATGCGGAAGGTCGACATAGGCGGATGTGGTGGATTGAGACACAGCCCTGATATCTCTAGCTTAAACTGACGGATTTTGATGTTACTTAGATTGATGCGCGGGCGTGTAAATAGAATCTTAAGAATGAGTCTCTCCATAATTGAATTGATGATCTAATTACCACACATGATATAATTACCACACTTTGAGAAGGTGGAGAGAGAGGGAAGAGGGGGAAAAAAGGAGAGATGGAGAGCTATCACCCTAAGATGAACTGAGTCCAACAGACAGGTTTATGGCTGAGAGGAGAATGACAGCATTTTGAGACTGGCTAACTGAAACAGACAGATTATTTTAATAGAAGTGGGGGGTGAAGGATGGGGGTGGCTTCCCAACAGTCTGTTGGCTCCCCAACAGCAGTGACTCAAGAAGACCAAAATAGTATATACCTTAGGTTTGCAGGACTCCATTTCCCTCTCTCTCTCCATATTAGTCTTGAACTATTTCTTTATTAATTTAGCCCTGAAATGAGATTGAGGAATTAGTGACCCTTTGCCCCATCAAGCAACAAAGATGCTTACAGGTCGAGGGACAAGGGCCATTCGGAGAAATKATCAGGCAGCCTATTGGGATCCATACAGACGGGCCTAATAAGGCGACTATCCGAAAAATAGGGGTTCTCTGCCATGTCCCCATGCCTAGCCCCTTCTCTGTGATAGAACGTTGGAGAGGCCACCTCTCTATATAAATACTGTTCTAAGGAACATGTAGGGCTACTGTATAGGAAAAAGGTAGGGGGATTCATTTCATAAAGTTCAGAGAAATGAATAACAAAATAAAACTATATTAGAAATGTCCTGAACAAGCAATAGTTGAAAGCGACAGTTCTTTCAGTGCCCTTTTAGAGCAGGGATGGGCAACTTTGATGGGGGTGAGAAACACCAAAAATCTGAACTCATCATGAGTGGCCGCAGTTGCTCACGGGTCTGCGTACCCACTTTCCAAGGGGTGCAATTTGTTTTACATCTATTCCAGCCACGAACCCCATCTAGTGGGCGTCGCTAATGTCCATTTCTAAGCTTGCCAACCACTGAAAAACATAAAAAAGAGGAGGACAACACGGAATTAGAATTGGAGACATGCCGTTTTGATTTTGAACATTCATTGTGTGGACTAAAGATCCATTGAACTGAGTACCCAACTCAAGATGTCTAAAACCCAATGTTTGAGGGTGTTTTTTACTTAGCTTTTAATGGCGGCTGATATCTTGATTACTAAAAAGTCTCAACATTTCCTGTGACTCTTCAGAGGATCAAAATGATGACTCCAATCACAGCTCAGCCGTAAGCAGCGACTCCGTAGTCCACCATTGGATCTCATCACCATTCAACTGAATACCCAACTCAAAGATCCACTCAAAATGGCTGAGCTCCATTCTTTGAGCATTTAACGGTAGCTGCCATCAAGTACCATGASGAGATCCAGTGAGGAGAATAACCGGCTACGGAGACGCTGCGGATCCCAGCAGAGATACGACTGTGTAGAATAGGCTCTCTCCAGTTCTCTCTCGCTGTCTCTGAGGAGGTTACCTCTGAGCAGCAGCACTGTGATAAGGACTGGAGCCCGAGTCTGGTGCAGGAGGCCCAAGTGCACACACAGATTAAGGAGGAACAGGAGAAACTCATGAGCAGTCAGGAGGAACAGCAGCTTCAAGGGCTCTTTGACACCAAAGGCTCCATATTCACTCCTCCCTGTATGAAAGTTAACATGTTCAGGCGGACCTGCTTCAGTCTTCCCCAAACCTCTTCCCAAACCCAGACTGTGGAGAACAGAGAGTGTTTTAGAGTGACTCTAAACCATTTCATTCTCAAATCTTTTGGCACTGTGACCCAACTAAAGGGTCTCAACATATACTTTGACCCTCCAGATAATCAAAATCCTGTCACAACTCAGTCGTAAGCAGTGATCCAGTGGGACTTGACATCGACCCACCGTTGGATCTCGACCGACCATTGGATTCCAACTTACCATTGTATCCCAAACCACTATTGGATCCCAACACACCATTGAGGAAACACAGCACTAAACCCAGCACCACGTTTAAAAAACCTTAGTGGCCTTGACTGTGGCAAATGCTTCACTCAGACTGTCTGGCTGACGACTCACTCGAGAATTCACTCAGAGGATAAAACCATTTAAATGTGGTGACTGTGGAAAAAGATTCAACAGCAAGAAGGCCCTAAACAGGCATACACTGACTAACAAAGGAGAGACGGGAAAAGTTTAAATTGCAAAGGGAACCTAATTGTGCATATACTGACTCTCACAGGAGAGAAATCATTTAGCTGTGGGGACTGTGGGAAAAGCTTCAATCTCAAGGCGGCCCTGAAGGCCCTAAAGATGCACATACTAAGTCACACAGGATAGAAACAATTTAGCTGTGGTGACTGCAGAAAATGCTTTACTCGCAAGGTTAACCTTAACAGGCATATGTTGACTCACACAGGACAGAAACCGTTTATCTGTGGGGACTGTGGGAAAGGCTTCAATCGCAAGGAGTTTCTGAACAGGAATACAGTTGAAGTCGGAAGTTTACATACACCTTAGCCAAATACATTTAAACTCAGTTTTTCACAATTCCTGACATTCAATCCTAGTAACAATTCCCTGTCTTAGGTCAGTTAGGATCACCTCTTTATTTTAAGAATGTGAAATGTCAGAATAATAGTAGAGAGAATGATTTATTTCAGCTTTTATTTCTTCTGACCCACATTCCAGTGGGTCAGAAGTTTACATACACTCAATTAATATTTGGTAGCATTGCCTTTATATTGTTGAACTTTGGTCAAACATTTCGGGTAGCCTTCCACAAGCTTCCCACAATAAGTTGGATGAATTTTGGCCCATTCCTCCTGAAGAGCTGGTGTAACTGAGTCAGTTTGTAGGCCTCCTTGCTCGCACACACTTTTTCAGTTCTGCCATTTTTGCCACAACTTTGGAAGTATGCTTGGGTGTCATTGTCCATTTGTAAGCCCCTATTTGCAACCAAGCTTTAACTTCCTGACTGATGTCTTGAGATGTTGCTCGATATATCCACATCATTTTCATACCTCATGATGCCATCTATTTTGTGAAGTGCACCAGTCCCTCCTGCAGCAAAGCACCTCCACAACATGATGCTGCCACACCCGTGCTTCACGGTTGGGATGGTGTTCTTCAGCTTACAAGCCTCCCCCTTTTTCCTCCAAACATAACGATGGTCATTTTGGCAAACAGTTCTATTTTGTTTCATCAGACAGAGGACATTTCTCCAAAAAGTATGATCTTTGTCCATGTGCAGTTGCAAACCGTAGTCTGGCTTTTTTATGGCGTTTGGAGCAGTGGCTTCTTCCTTGCTGAGCGCATTTCAGGTTATGTCAATATAGGACTCGTTTTACTGTGGATATAGATACTTTTGTACCTGTTTCCTCAGCATCTTCACAAGGTCCTTTGCTGTTGTTCTGAGATTGATTTGCACTTTTCGCACAAAGTACATTCATCTCTAGAGAGCAGAAAACGCGTCTCCTCCTGAGCGTATGACGGCTGCGTGGTCCCATGGTGTTAATACTTGCGTGCTATTGTTTTAACAGATGAACGTGGCGTTCAGCGGTTTGGAAATTGCGCCCAGGGATGAACCAGACTTGTGGAGGTCTACAATTTTTTTCTGAGGTCTTGGCTTATTTCTTTTGATTTTCCCATGATGTCAAGCAAAGAGGCACTAGTTGAAGGTAGCCTTGAAATACATCCACAGGTACACCTCCAATTGACTCAAATGATGTCAATTAGCCTAATCAGAAGCTTCTAAAGCCATGACATCATTTTCTAGAATTTCCCAAGCGGTTTAAAGGCACAGTCAACTTAGTGTATGTAAACTTCTGACCACTGGAATTGTGATACAGTGAATTATAAGTGAAATAATCTGTTGTAAACAATTGTTGGAAAAATGACTTGTGTCATGCACAAAACTATAGTTTGTTAACATGAAATTTGTGGCGTGGTTGAAAAACTAGTTTTAATGACTCCAACCTAAGTGTATGTAAACTTCAACTTCAACTGTATACTGACTCATACAGAAGATAAAATTATTCATTTGTGCTGACTGTGGGAAAAGCTTCAAAAGAAGGGACACCTAACTGAACATAATGACTCACTCGGGAGACATTTTTTTTTTACTATAATTGTTCTGACGGAAGGAAAAACTAAAGACACAAATTTAACCTGAACAGTCATATACTGTTTATCCACAAAGGAGAAAACAAGACGAAAATGGAAAGAAGAAAGAAAATGAAGACCCGAGATATCTGTCAAGAGATGGGAACAAAAAGGCAGGATCAACACTGTTAGGAATGAAAGCAAGACCTCTTTCTTGCTGTGAGTTTTCAGATAAATTGATGTTACGGATTTACTTTTTTTATTTTATATACTTTGTTTTTATTGTAGGAACACAAATAAAGTAAAATAAAAGAACAACAAAAAAAGATCTGGCAGTTACAGTGACGTCATACCTTTCATCATATTAGTTAAATTGACATCTTTGAATTAGACCTTTTTTCAAGTACGAAACCCATTTTCCCCAGTATTTCCTGACCTCTCTCCTGTTGAGTTCTTAAAGCAAAGGTCATACGCTCCATGTGGGTATTTCTTCTACAATGTCTATCCATTGTGTCAATGTGGAGGGGCTTTTTGTAGCATTTCTGGTGATAGTCTTTTTACTGGCTGCCAGTAGGACCTTCAAGAGGTACTTCAAATCAAATCAAATCAAATTTTATTAGTCACATACACATGGTTAGCAGATGTTAATGCGAGTGTAGCGAAATGCTTGTGCTTCTAGTTCCGACAATGCAGTAATAACCAACAAGTAATCTAACCTAACATTCCACAACTACTACCTTATACACCACACAAGTGTAAAGGGATAAAGAATATTGTACATAAAGATATATGAATGAGTGGTGGTACGAACGGCATAGGCAAGATGCAGTAGATGGTATAGAGTACGGTATATACATATGAGATGAGTACTGTAGGGTATGTAAACATAAAATGGCATAGTTTAAAGTGGCTAGTGGTACATGTATTACATAAAGATGGCAAGATGCAGTAGATGATATAGAGTACAGTATATACATATGAGATGGGTAATGTAGGGTATGTAAACATTATATTAAGTGGCATTGTTTAAAGTGGCTAGTGGTACATTTTTACATAATTTCCATCAATTCCCATTTTTAAAGTGGCTGGAGTTGAGTCAGTATGTTGCAGCGGCCGCTAAATGTTAGTGGTGGCTGTTTAACAGTCTGATGGCCTTGAGATAGAAGCTGTTTTTCAGTCTCTCGTCCCTGCTTTGATGCACCTGTACTGACCTCGCCTTCGGATGATAGCGGGGTGAACAGGCAGTGGCTTGGGTGGTTGTTGTCCTTGATGATCTTTATGGCCTTCCTGTGACATCGGGTGGTGTAGTGTCCTGGAGGGCAGGTAGTTTGCCCCGGTGATGCGTTTCTGCAGACCTCACTACCCTCTGGAGAGCCTTACGGTTGTGGGCGGAGCAGTTGCCGTACCAGGCGGTGATACAGCCCGACAGGATGCTCTCGATTGTGCATCTGTAGAAGTTTGTGAGTGTTTTGGTGACAAGCCGAATTTCTTAGCCTCCTGAGGTTGAAGAGGCGCTGCTGCGCCTTCTTCACGACGCTGTCTGTGTGGGTGGACCAATTCAGTTTGTCCGTGATGTGTACACCGAGGAACTTAAAACTTTCCACCTTCTCCACTACTGACCCGTCGATGTGGATAGGGGGGTGCTCCCTCCGCTGTTTCCTGAAGTCCACAATCATCTCCTTTGTTTTGTTGACGTTGAGTGTAGTGGTTTTCCTGACACCACACTCCGAGGGCCTCACCTCCTCCCTGTAGGCCGTCTCGTCGTTTGTTGGTAATCAAGCCTACCACTGTAGTGTCATCCGCAAACTTGATGATTGAGTTGGAGGCGTGCATGGCCACGCAGTCGTGGGTGAACAGGGAGTACAGGAGAGGGCTCAGAACGCACCCTTGTGGGGCCCCAGTGTGAGGATCAGCGGGGTGGAGATGTTGTTACCTACCCTCACCACCTGGGGGCGGCCCGTCAGGAAGTCCAGGACCCAGTTGCACAGGGCGGGGTCGAGACCCAGGGTCTCGAGCTTGATGACGAGTTTGGAGGGTACTATGGTGTTAAATGCTGAGCCGTAATCGATGAACAGCATTCTCACATGGGTATTCCTCTTGTCCAGATGGGTTAGGGCATGTGCAGTGTGGTTGCGATTGCGTCGTCTGTGGACCTATTGGGTCGGTAAGCAAATTGGAGTGGGTTAGGGTGTCCGGTAGGTGGAGGTGATATGGTCCTTGACTAGTCTCTCAAAGCACTCATGATGACGGAAGTGAGTGCTACGGGGCGGTAGTCGTTTAGCTCAGTTACCTTAGCTTTCTTGGGAACAGGAACAATGGTGGCCCTCTTGAAGCATGTGGGAACAGCAGACTGGGATAAGGATTGATTGAATATGTCCGTAAACACACCAGCCAGCTGGTCTGCGCATGCTCTGAGGACGCGGCTGGGAATGCGTTCTGGGCCTGCAGCCTTGCGAGGGTTAACACGTTTAAATTTTTACTCACCTCGGCTGCAGTGAAGGAGAGCCCGCAGGTTTTGGTAGGGGGCCGTGTCAGTGGCACTGTATTGTCTCTCAAAGCGGGCAAAAAAGTTGTTTAGCCTGTCTGGGAGCAAGACATCCTGGTCCGCGACGGGGCTGTTTTCTTTTTGTAATTCGTGATTGACTGTAGACCCTGCCACATACCTCTTGTGTCTGAGCTGTTGAATTGCGACTCGATTTTGTCTCTGTACTGGGACTTAGCTGTTTGATTGCCTTGCGGAGAGATAGCTACACTTTGTATTCGGTCATGCTTCCGGTCACCTTGCCTGGTTAAAAGCAGTGGTTCGCGCTTTCAGTTTCACGCGAATGCTGCCGTCAATCCACGGTTTCTGGTTTGGGATGTTTTAATCGTTGCTGTGGGTACGACATCGTCAATGCACTTCCTAATGAACTCGCTCACCGAATCAGCATATTCGTCAATATTGTTGTTGGACGCAATGCGGAACATATTCCAATCCGCGTGATCGAAGCAGTCTTGAAGCGTGGAATCAGATTGGTCGGACCAGCGTTGAACAGACCTGAGCGCGGGAGCTTGTTGTTTTAGTTTCTGTTTGTAGGCTGGAATCAACAAAATGGAGTCGTGGTCAGCTTTTCCGAAAGGGGGGCGGGGGAGGGCCTTATATGCGTCGCGGAAATTAGTTAAACAATGATCTAGGGTTTTTCCAGCCCTGGTAGCACAATCGATATGCTGATAGAATTTAGGGAGTTTTGTTTTTAGATTAGCCTTGTTAAAATCCCCAGCTATGATGAATGCAGCCTCAAGGGTGTTGGTTTCCAGTTTACAAAGAGTCAGATAAAGTTCGTTCAGGGCCATCGATGTGTCTGCTTGGGGGGGAATATATCGGCTGTGATTATGATCGAAGAGAATTCCCTTGGTAGATAATGCGTCGACATTTGATTGTGAGGAGTTCTAGATCAGGTGAACAGAATGACTTGAGTTCCTGTGTGTTGTTTATGATGATCACACCACGTCTCGTTAATCATAAGGCATACCCCCCCTCTTCTTACCAGAAAGATGTTTGTTTCTGTCGGCGCGATGCATGAAGAAACCAGCTGGCTGCACCGACTCCGTTAGCGTCTCTTGAGTTAGCCATGTTTCCGTGAAGCAGAGCACGTTGCAATCCCTGATGTCTCTCTGGAATGCTACCCGTGCTCGGATTTCATCAACCTTATTGTCAAGAGACTGGACATTGGCGAGTAGTATGCTAGGGAGTGGAGCGCGATGTGCCCGTCTCCGAAGCCTGACCAGGAGACCGCCTCGTTTGCCCCTTTTACGGCGTCGCACAGGGTCGCCGGCTGGGATTCAGATCATGTATTGGGTGGAAGGCAAAACACTGGATCCGTTTCGGGAAAGTCATATTCCTGGTAGGAACGATGATGAGTTGACGTTAATCGTATATTCAGTAGTTCCTCCCGACTGTATGTAATGAAACCTAAGATTACCTGGGGTACCGATGTAAGAAATAACACATAAAAAAAACAAAATACTGCATATTTTCCAAGGAACGCGAAGCGAGGCGGCCATCTCGTTTCGGCGCCGGATGAATACTTTCTCTATTGTGTAAGTTATCAGGTATTTCACCCAAGTACAAAGAAATGAATGTTTGTTCTATGTCAAATCCCATTATTTTTCCAATGTTAGATCTTATTTCTCCCCAGTAAGTTTCGATTGCGGGGCAAGTCCAAAAGATATGAGAGTGGTCCGCCCTCAATAGACCGCATTCTCTCCAACAAGGGTGTAGTGAGCCAGTCTGTTTTGATTTCAGTTTAGGTGTTATGAAGAAACATATAACGCTCTTCAAACAGAATTCTCTCCATGACCTTGAGTTGGTGGAGTTTGGTTGAGTCCCTAATATGTTCAACCGTGTTTCATCAGTTATTTCAATGTTAAGTTCCTCCTCCCATTTCTGTTTAATATAGTTTGTAGAATGTTTCTTTGAGGATTGAATACCCAAGTAGAGATTTGAAATCGTTTTTTTGTTACTCCCCAAGTTGTATGCGTTAGTGAATACTTGGAYTCATTTTGGAGGTGCTCGAGGGTYAGTCACTTTTATCTYCCGTAAGAAATAGTGTCGAACTTGTRKRWATCTGTAAAAATATTGTTTATCCAAGCCATGTTTTTTACTTAGGTCCTGGAAGTTATCTAGGTCCCCATTCCTTATAATTGTACTGAATGATGTGATGCCTTTCTGYGTCCATTGTTTAAATCTTCTGTCCTGAGTTGCAGGGATGAAGCTGGGGTCGTATGCGGGCCAACTCAGCAGTTTGATCTCTCTGTCTAAATGATTTTGCTTAACTACCCTAAACCATGTCTTCAGAGAGAAATTAATCCACTGATTTTGTCTATTGTATATTTCTATTACCATGTCCTTATTTCCCAAAACTGACTGTATGAATATCTCTGTCAAAGTAGTCTCGATGTCTTTCCATTTGGATTCGTATTCTGAATTGCACCAACACACCAGAGGTCTCAATTGGGCTGACACATAATAATCTTTTAGGTTTGGTAAGGCCATACCCCCACAGTTTTTTGGTAATTGTAATGTTGTATATCTAATTCTTGGTCTCTTACTGTTCCAGATTAACCTTGATATCCGTTTATCCAATTCCATAAACTGTTTAGGTGGGATTTCTGTGGGCAGTGATTGGAACAAATACAGTAACCTTGGCAGGATGTTCGGTTTGATTGTTTCAATTCTACTACTAAGATCTAAGGGAAGTGAATTCCACCTGTCCAGGTCATCATATATTTTCTTGTTGATGTGATCGTAATTCATGCAATAAAGTTTGGGTCTATCTTTTGGTAAATATACTCCAAGATATTTAATGGATGAAGAGGTCCAGGTGAAGTTATACCTACTCTTCAGCTCTTCCTGTGGGGTATAATTATATACTAGGGCTTGGGTCTTGTGTACGTAAAGCACATACCCTGAATATGTTCCAAATGTTTATAAAACATCCATCAATCTAGGTACGCTTGAGCCTGGGTCTTTAAGGAATAACAGAACGTCATCAGCATACATGCATATCTTATGTTCACTGCCTCTTATTGTTATTCCCTCTAAGGTTGGGTCCTGTCTTATTGCCTGTGCTAATGGTTCGRGGTACAAGGAGAAGAGCGTGGGTGAAAGATTACAGCCTTGTCTTGCCCCTCGCTCTAATTTTATTGTTCGTGTCAAATGTCCATTTATCTTTATTCTAGCGGTCGGACATGAATACAGTGTTTTGATGCACTGTATCACTTCTTTGTTGAAACCAAATCTTTCCATAACTTGGAATAGGTAATCCCATACGGATTTGCTTTTGTAAAACGTTCAATGTCAATACAGTTATTTTTTTTATTTTTTTTTACAATTATGTAATTATCAAACTGTACAGAGTATTTTAGGAAACCATGGACCATTGTTTGAAGTTCAAGGAAATGCTGGATCCAGCTGGACTGCAAATACAATTGTATAGCCCTATTCAATCAAGCTTTTATGATTTCAGTTTTTTGCAAAAAAAGGACCGCACCTTCGGATCCATACACTCAAGAAAGTAACACATTCATATAACTTCAAACATGGTAGAATCATTTGAACTTTGGATTTATCCCAGAAACTTACTGGTTTTGAATTATGTTATCAATGTAAGCCACTTTTCTGCACTTTTCTTGAAGTGCATATGAAAAGAATTATAGAATGCGGTTCAGTTTCAAAGGTAGCCTTCATGTCATTATCATTTTAGTTGTGCAAAAATTTGATCCTTGTCTGACGTTTACAGTTTTCTAACTTGACCTCATTCTAACTTTATAGAAGACAGTTGAAGTAGCACAGTCAGTTTGGATAATTTTTTATTCCACAAGTGGCCATACATTTCTGTATTGTTTCCTAAAATGCCAATTATGTCTCAAGTAGCATTTTGCATACCGAAATGTTTTTCAGACACTTTTGTAGGAAAATGTTGGTTAATTGAAGAGATAGCAAATTAGCATATGTGTGTGCTTTGTAGCTTTTTTTTGTCAGATTGACACGTGTACCAATTATTTGTTTGCGCACCAACATGGCTCCACAAAAGCATGGCTGGACGGTTGCTGCTTGGCTTGAAAGAAATGGCTGAGACATGGTGTCAGTATGGTGGTAACCCTTAATCATTAGCCATTACTGCTAATGCCAGCCGACATGATTGTATTGTGTGTCATGTCTGGCTTGGCCTCACTTTAAGGGTGTGATTATGGACTATATAATGAGGGGGCACGCCCATTAGAAGACTGCACACGGACTTCCAGACTACTAGGGGTCATTATAAACCATTGTCTAATTGACAAAACTTTAATCCCAGTCGAGGAGTTGTTTACATGACCAAATTAGGTTAATCTATCCTGGGCTATTTGCATAAATGTGCATTTTTTAAATAATTACTGGGCCATCGTCAGACTGCGTAGGGTTGATTTGCAGGTGGATGAAGCGTGGCCAGACTATCGTATCCTGTGCCATAGGCTCATTTAAACAATGGACCAGCAAAACAATTAACAACACAACCAAGAAGGCCTGGTCTTCAGCATCCTTTGTGCTGGTGACCTCAGGCATTATCACTGTCTGGGAGGAGAATTATAGGGCTGCAATTACTGCTATTGCTTACGATGCCCTTTGGATTCAATTATTTCAGTCATATAAGGTCACATAGGGTAGCAAAGCAGAATTAATGTGATGAAAAACTATGTTAATTGTTTAATTTATTTAATTAAATTGTTATGGTTTTATGTTAATGTGTGGAAATATAATTCTGTAAACGTAGTTGTACTGCTTTGTTGTTCTTTCTTCAAATACATTGGTGCTTTCATGTTTTCAATGAACATGTTGTATTTACAGTGCCTTTCGAAAGTATTCAGACCCCTTGACTTTTTCAACATTTTGTTACATTACGGCATTATTGTAAAATGGATTTTTAAAAAATGTATCTGTCACGTTCCTGACCTGTTTTCTGTTAGTTTTGTATGTGTTAGTTGGTCAGGACGTGAGTTTGGGTGGGCAGTCTATGTTTTCTGTTTCTATGTTGGTTTAAAGGGTGACCTAATATGGCTCTCAATTAGAGGCAGGTGTTTTTCATTTCCTCTGATTGAGAGTCATATTAAGGTAGGTGTTTTCACACTGTTTGTTTGTGGGTGGTTGTCTTCCGTGTCTGTGTACCACACGGGACTGTTTTCGGTTTGTTCGTTTTATGTAGTCTGTTCCTGTTCATGCGTTCTTCACGTTATATGTAAGTTCGTGTTCAGGTCTGTCTGCATCGTTTATTTGTTTTGTTAGTTTGTTCAAGTATAGTTTGTTTTTTCGTCGTGTTCTAATAAATTCATTATGTATTCACAACCCGCTGCGCCTTGGTCGAATCACTACTCCTCCTCTTCGTATGAAGAGAGAGAGGAACATCGTTACAGAACCACCCACCAATTAAGGGGAAACATTTAAATGTCTTGGAATGGCCTAGTCAAATCCAGACCTCAATCCAATTGAGAATCTGTGGTATGACTTAAAGATTGCTGTACACCAGCGGAACCCATCCAACTTGAAGGAGCTGGAGCAGTTTTGCCTTGAAGAATGGGCAAAAATCCCAATGGGTAGATGTACCAAGCTTATAGAGACATACCCCAAGAGACTTGCAGCTGTAATTACTGCAAAAGGTGGCTCTACAAAGTATTGACTTTGGGGGGGGGGGGGGGGTGAATAGTTATGCACGCTCCGTTTTTTTGTCTTATTTCTTGTTTGTTTCACCCCCAAAAATATTTTGCATCACAAAGTGGTAGGCATGTTGTGTAAATCAAATAATACAATCCCCCCCAAAATACATTTTAATTCCAGGTTGTAAGGCAACAAAATAGGAAAAATGCTAAGGGGGTGAATACTTTTGCAAGCCATTGTATATAGACAGGTGTGTGCCTTTCCAAATCATGTCCAATCAATGTAATTTTTCACGGGTGGACTCCAATCAAGTTGTAGAAACATCTCAAGGATGATCAATGGACAGGATACACCTGAGTTCAATTTAGAGTCTTATAGCGAAGGGTCTCAATACTTGTGTAAATAAGGTATTTCTGTTTTTGTTTTTCTATACATTTGCAAAAATGTCCAGAAACCTGTTTTCTCTGTCATTATTGGATATTGTTGTGAGATTGCTGAGATACTGTAACGGTGTTCCTCTCTCTCTTCATACGAAGAGGAGGAGTAGTGATTCGATCCAAGGCGCAGCGGGTTGTGAATACATAATGAATTTATTAGAACACGACGAAAAAAAACAAACTATACTTGAACAAACTAACAAAACAAATAAACGATGCAGACAGACCTGAACACGAACTTACATATAACGTGAAGAACGCATGAACAGGAACAGACTACATAAAAACGAACAAACCGAAAACAGTCCCGTGTGGTGCACAGACACAGACACAGACGACAGGAAGACAACCACCCACAAACAAACAGTGTGAAAACACCTACCTTAATATGACTCTCAATCAGAGGAAATGAAAAACACCTGCCTCTAATTGAGAGCCATATTAGGTCACCCTTTAAACCAACATAGAAACAGAAAACATAGACTGCCCACCCAAACTCACGTCCTGACCAACTAACACATACAAAACACAGAAAACAGGTCAGGAACGTGACATAACCCCCCCTTAAGGTGCGAACTCGGGCGCACCAGCACAAAGTTTAGGGGAGGGTCTGGGTGGGCATCTGACCACGGTGGTGGCTCAGGCTCTGGGCGAGGTCCCCACCCCACCATAGTCAATCCCAGCTTCCGTTTCCCCCTACGACTGACCACCCTCCTATTCCACCCCCTAAATTTCCTGGGTAACATCGAGACAAGGGGCAGCACCGGGATAAGGTAGTTCAGGACAGAGATATAGCACAGGACAGAGAGGTAGGTCAGGATAGAGAGGTAGCTCAGGATAGAGGGGCAACTCCGGACTGAAAGGCAGCTCCGGACAGAGAGACAGCTCTGGACTGAGGGGCAGTTCTGGATTAATGGCCGCTCTGGCTGAGCGGCAGCTCATGACTGGCTGACGGCTCTGGACCCCATGGCTGGCTGACGGCTTGGACGCTCATGGCAGGCTGACGGCTCTGGACGCTCATGGTAGGCTGACGGCTTCGGACGCTCATGGCAGGCTGACGGCCTTGGACGCTCATGGCAGGCGGACGCTCTGGACGCTCATGGCAGGCGACGGCTCTGGACGCTCATGGCTCACTGGCGGCTTCTGGCAGATCCTTCTGGCTGATCCTGTCTGGTTGGCGGCTCTGGCAGATCCTGTCTGGTTGGCGGCTCTGGCAGATCCTGTCTGGCTGATCCTGCTGGTTGGCGGCTCTGGCAGATCCTGTCTGGTTGGCGGCTCTGGCAGATCCTGTCTGGTTGGCGTCTGGCAGATCCTGTCTGGTTGGCGGCTCTGGCAGATCCTGTCTGGTTGGCGGCTCTGGCAGATCCTGTCTGGTTGGCGGCTCTGGCAGATCCTGTCTGACTATCGGCTCTGACGGCTCGGACAGACGGGCGGCTCTAATGGCTCGGGACAGACGGATGGCTCAGACGGCACTGGGCAGACGGATGGCTCAGACGGCGCTGGGGAGACGGATGGCTCAGACGCGCTGGGGAGACGGATGGCTCAGACGGCGCAGGGGAGATGGCTCAGACGGCGCTGGGGAGACGGATGGCTCAGACGGCGCTGGACGACGGATGGCTCAGACGGCGCTGGGCAGACGGATGGCTCAGACGGCGCTGGCAGACGGATGGCTCAAGACGGCGCTGGCAGACGGATGGTCAGACGGCGCTGGGCAGACGTGGCTCAGACGGCGCTGGGCAGACGGAGGCGTGGCACAGACGGATGGCTCAGACGGCGCTGGGCGAAGACGGATGGCTCAGAGGCGCTGGGCAGACGATGGCAGAGCTGGAGACGGATGGCTCAGACGGCGCTGGGCAGACGGATGGCTCAGACGGCGCTGGGCAGACGGATGGCTCAGACGGCGCTGGGAGACGGATGGCTCAGACGGCGCTGGGGGAAGGACATGGCTCAGACGGCGCTGGGGAGACGGATGCTCAGACGGCGCTGGGGAGACGGATGGCTCAGACGCGCTGGGGACGAGGCGTCAGACGGGCTGGGGAGACGGATGGCTCAGACGGGCGCTGGGAGACGGATGGCTCAGACGGCGCGGGGAGACGGATGGCTCAGATGGCGCTGGGGAGACGGATGGTCTGGCCGGATAAGGCGCACTGTAGACCTGGTGCGTGGTGGAGGATGGACCGGGCTAAGGACACGCACCTTCATGCTAGTGCAGGGGCAGAACACACGGCACATCGCGACTTCAAAACGTACTTTTGCCTGGTGCGTGGTACCGGAACTGGAGGTACCGGGCTGAGGGCACGCACATCAGGACTAGTACGGAGAGAAGGAACAGTGTGTACAGGGCTCTGGAGACGTACAGGTGGCTTAGTGCGTGGTGCCGGAACGGAGGCACCGAACTGGATACACGCACCATAGGGGAGGAGGCGTGGAGGAGGAACACCTCTGGAAACGCACTGGAAACCTGGTGCGTGGTGTAGGCACGTTTGGTACTGGACTGGGGCGGGGAGGTGGCGCCGGAAAACCGGACGTGAAGGCGTACTGGCTCTCTTGAGCATTGAGCCTGCCCAACCCTTACCTGGTGTAGGCACTGTTGGGTACTGGACTGGGCGGGAGGTGGCGCCGATACACGGACGTGCAGGCGTACTGGCTCTCTTGAGCATTGAGCCTGCCCAACCTTACCTGGTTGAATGCTCCGGTCGCCCGACCAGGGGGAGTGGAATAACCCGCACCGGGCTATGTAGGAAACTGGGGAAACCATGCGTAAGGCAGGTGCATGTATGCCGGCCCGAGGAGACGCACTGGAGACCAGACGCGTTGAGCCGGCCTCATGACACCTGGCTCAATGCCAATCTAGCCCTACCAGTGCGGGAGTGGAATAACCCGCACCGGGCTATGCACACGTACAGGAGACACCGTGCGCCTTACTCGGTAAGGTCTGCCCGTACTCCCGCTCTCCACGGTTAGCCTCGGAAGTGGGCGCGTCTCCTACCTGCCCTTGGCCCACTACCTCTTAGCCCCCCCCAAGAAATTTTTGGGTAGTAGTCACGGGCTTTTCGGGCTTCCGTGCTAGACGCGTCCCCTCATAACACCGGTTCCCTTCTCCGGTTGCCTCTGCTCTCCTCAGTGCCTCCAGCTGTTCCCATGGGAGGCGATCCCTTCCAGCCAGGATCTCCTCCCATGTGTAGCAACCTTTGCCGTCCAAAACATCCTCCATGTCCATTCCTCCTTCTTGCGTTGTCCCTTCCTCCCGTTACACCGCTGCTTGGTTCTGGTTATTTGGTGGGTGGTTCTGTACGATGTTCTCTCTCTCTTCATACGAAGAGGAGGAGTAGTGATTCGACAAGGCGCAGCGGGTTGTGAATACATAATGAATTTATTAGAACACGACGAAAAAACAAACTATGAACAACACTAACAAAACAAATAAACGATGCAGACAGACCTGAACACGAACTTACATATAACGTGAAGAACGCATGAACAGGAACAGACTACATAAAACGAACAAACCGAAAACAGTCCCGTGTGGTACACAGACACCGGAAGACACCACCCACAAAACAAACAGTGTGAAAACACCTACCTTAATATGACTCTCAATCAGAGGAAATGAAAAACACCTGCCTCTAATTGAGAGCCATATTAGGTCACCCTTTAAACCAACATAGAAACAGAAACATAGACTGCCCACCCAAACTCACGTCCTGACCAACTAACACATACAAAACTAACAGAAAACAGGTCAGGAACGTGACAGATACATTTTTTAAAAATCCATTTTACAATAATGCCGTAATGTAACAAAATGTTGAAAAAGTCAAGGGGTCTGAATACTTTCGAAAGGCACTGTAAATACAACATGTTCATTGAAACATGAAAGCACCAATGTATTTGAAGAAAGAACAACAAAGCAGTACAACTACGTTTACAGAATTATATTTCCACACATTAACATAAAACCATAACAATTTAATTAAATAAATTAAAACAATTAACATAGTTTTTCATCACATTAATTCTGCTTTGCTACCCTATGTGACCTTATATGACTGAAATAATTGAATCCAAAGGGCATCGTAAGCAATAGCAGTAATTGCAGCCCTATAATTCTCCTCCCAGACAGTGATAATGCCTGAGGTCACCAGCACAAAAGGATGCTGAAGACCAGGCCTTCTTGTTGTGTTGTTAATTGTTTTGCTGGTCCATTGTTTAAATGAGCCTATGGCACAGGATACGATAGTCTGGCCACGCTTCATCCACCTGCAAATCAACCTACGCAGTCTGACGATGGCCCAGTAATTATTTAAAAAATGCACATTTATGCAAATAGCCCAGGATAGATTAACCTAATTTGGTCATGTAAACAACTCCTCGACTGGATTAAAGTTTTGTCAATTAGACAATGGTTTATAATGACCCCTAGTAGTCTGGAAGTCCGTGTGCAGTCTTCTAATGGGCGTGCCCCCTCATATATAGTCCATAATCACACCCTTAAAGTGAGGCCAAAGCAGACATGACACACAATACAATCATGTCGGCTGGCATTAGCAGTAATGGCTAATGATTAAGGGTTACCACCATACTGACACCATGTCTCAGCCATTTCTTTCAAGCCAAGCAGCAACCGTCCAGCCATGCTTTTGTGGAGCCATGTTGGTGCGCAAACAAATAATTGGTACACGTGTCAATCTGACAAAAAAAGCTACAAAGCACACACATATGCTAATTTGCTATCTCTTCAATTAACCAACATTTTCCTACAAAAGTGTCTGAAAAACACATTTCGGTATGCAAAATGCTACTTGAGACATAATTGGCATTTTAGGAAACAATACAGAAATGTATGGCCACTTGTGGAATAAAAAATTATCCAAACTGACTGTGCTACTTCAACTGTCTTCTATAAAGTTAGAATGAGGTCAAGTTAGAAAACTGTAAACGTCAGACAAGACAAATTTTTGCACAACTAAAATGATAATGACATGAAGGCTACCTTTGAAACTGAACCGCATTCTATAATTCTTTTCATATGCACTTCAAGAAAAGTGCAGAAAAGTGGCTTACATTGATAACATAATTCAAAACCAGTAAGTTTCTGGGATAAATCCAAAGTTCAAATAGATTCTACCATGTTTGAAGTTATATGAATGTGTTACTTTCTTGAGTGTATGGATCCGAAGGTGCGGTCCTTTTTTTGCAAAAAACTGAAATCATAAAAGCTTGATTGAATAGGGCTATACAATTGTATTTGCAGTCCAGCTGGATCCAGCATTTCCTTGAACTTCAAACAATGGTCCATGGTTTCCTAAAATACTC
>NC_036858.1:32552872-32576606 GCF_002910315.2 Salvelinus sp. IW2-2015 | reverse complement strand
ACCACTCGAGTGTTGCTTTAGCAGTATGCTTAGGGTCATTGTCCTGCTGGAAGGTGAACCTCTGTCCCAGTCTCAAATCTCTGGAAGACTGAACCAGGTTTCCCTCAAGAATTTCCCTGTATTTAGCGCCATCCATCATTCCTTCAATTTTTACCAGTTTCCCAGTCCCTGCCGATGAAAAACATTTCCACAGCACGATGCTGCCACTACCATGCTCCACTGTGGGGATGGTATTCTCGGGGTGATGAGAGGTGTTGGGTTTCCACCAGACATAGCGTTTTCATTGATGGCCAAAAAGCTACATTTGTGTCTCATCTGACCAAAGTACCTTCTCCCATATGTTTTGGGAGTCTCCCACATGCCTTTTGGTGAACACCAAATGTGTTTACTTATTTTTTTCTTTAAGCAATGGCTTTTTTTCTGGCCACTCTTCCGTAAAGCCCAGCTCTGTGGAGTGTACGGCTTAAAGTGGTCCTATGGACAGATACTCCAATCTCCGCTGTGGAGCTTCGCAGCTCCTTTGGAGTTATCTTTGGTCTCYTTGTTGCCTCTCTGATTAATGACCTCCTTGCCTGGTCCGTGAGATTTGGTGGGCGGCCCTCTCTTGGCAGGTTTGTTGTGGTGCCATATTCTTTCAATTTTTTAATAATGGATTTAATTGCGCTACGTGGGATGTTCAAAGTTTCTGATATTTTTTTATAACCCAACCCTGATCTGTACTTCTCCACAACTTTGTCTCTGACCTGTTTGGAGAGCTCCTTGGTCTTCATGTGCCTCTTGCTTGGTGGTGCCCCTTGCTTAGTGGTGTTGCAGTCTCAGGGGCCTTTCAGAACAGGTGATTACAGTTAAAGTCGGAAGTTTACATACACCTTAGTCAAAAACATTTAAACTCAGTTTTTCACAATTCCTGAMATTTAATCCTAGTAATAATTCCCTGTTTAAGACCAGTTAGGATCACCACTTTATTTTAAGAATGTGAAATGTCAGTGGGTTAGAAGTTTACATACACTCAATTACCCAGTGGGTCAGAAGTTTACATACACTCAATTAGTATTTGGTAGCAGTGCCTTTAAATTGTTTTGATCTTGGGTCAAACGTTTCGGGTAGCCTTCCACAAGCTTCCCACAATGAGCTGGGTGAATTTTGGCCCATTCGTCCTGACAGAGCTGGTGCAACTGAGTCAGGTTTGTAGGCCTCCTTGCTGAACACGCTTTTTCAGTTCTGCCCACACATTTTCTATAGGATTGAGGTCAGGGCTTTGTGATGGCCACTCCAATAGCTTGACTTTGTTGTCCTTAAGCCATTTTGCCACAACTTTGGAAGTATGCTTGGGGTCATTGTCCATTTGGAAGACCCATTTGTGACCAAGCTTTAACTTCCTGTCTGATGTCTTGAGATGTTGCTTCAATATATCCACATCATTTTCTCCTCCTGATGCCATCTATTTTGTGAAGTGCACCAGTCCCTCCTGCAGCAAAACACCCCCACACCATAATGCTGGCACCCCTGTGCTTTACGGTCAGGATGGTGTTCTTCGGCTTACAAGCATCCCCCTTTTTCCTCCAAACATAACGATGGTCATTATGGCCAAACAGTTCTATTTTTGTTTCATCAGACCAGAGGACATATCTCCAAAAAGTGTGATCTTTGTCCCCAGCCGTAGTCTGGCTTTTTTATGGCGGTTTTGGAGCAGTGGCTTCTTCCGTGCTGAGCGGCATTTCAGGTTATGTCGATATAGGACTTGTTTTACTGTGAATATAGATACTTTTGTACCTGTTTCCTCCAGCATCTTTAGAGGTCCTTTACTGTTGTTCTTGGATAGATTTGCACTTTTCGTACCAAAGTACGTTCATCTCTAGGAGACAGAACGCGTCTCCTTCCTGAGCAGTATGACGGCTGTGTGGTCCCATGGTGTTTATACTTGCGTACTATTATTTGTACCGATGAACATGGTAGGTCTACAATTTTTTTCTGGGGTCTGGCTGATTTCTTTTTATTTTCCCAAGATGTCAAGCAAAGAGGTACTGAGTTTGAAGGTAGGCCTTCAGTCAACTTCAGTCAACTTAGTGTATGTAAACTTCTGACCCACTGGAATTGTGATACAGTGAAGTATAAGTGAAATAATCTGTCTGTAAACAATTGTTGGAAAAATTATTTGTGTCATGCACAAAGTAGATGTCCTAACCAACTTGCCAAAGATATAGCTTGTTAACAAGCCATTTGTGGAGTGGTTGAAAAACTTGTTTTAATGACTCTAACCTAAGTGTATGTAAACTTCCGAGTTCATCTGTATATACTGATATCATGTGACAGATCATGTGACACTTAGATTTCACACAGGTGGACTTTATTTAAGTAATTATGTGACTTCTGGAGGTAATTGGTTGCACCAGATCTTATTTACGGGCTTCATAGGAAAGGGGGTGAATACATATGCACGCACCACTTTTACAATTWGAATTTTTTTGAATTTCTTGAAACATTATTTTTTAAATTTCACTTCACCAATTTGGACTATTTTGTGTATGTCCATTACATGAAATCCAAATAAAAATCTATTTAAATTACAGGTTGTAATGCGACAAAATAGGAAAAGCGCCAAGGGGGATGAGTACTTTTTCAAGGCACTGTAAGGTCTCACAGTTGACAGTGCATGTCAGAGAAAAAACCAAGCCATGAGGTCGAAGAAATTGTCAAGTAGAGCTTCGAGGTAGGATTGTGTAGAGGCACAGATCTGGGGAAGGGTACCCAAACATTTCTGCAAGTTTGGGACCACCAAGACTATTCCTAGAGCTGTCCGCCCGGCCAAACTGAGTAAACGGGGCAGAAGGGCCTTGGTCAGGGAGGTGACCAAGAACCCGATCGTCACTCTGAACCTGCAAGAAGGACAACCATCTCTGCAGCACTCCACCAATCAGGCCTTTATGGTAGAGTGACCAGACGGAAGCCACTCCTCAGTAAAAGGCACATGACAGCCCGCTTGGAGTTTGCCAAAAGGCACCTAAAGACTCTCAGACCATGAGAAACAAGATTCTCTGGTCTGATGAAACCAAGATTGAACTCTTTGGCCTGAATGCCGATCTAACATCTCTGTACTGCTGTTGTTGTTGTTGTCATTTGTTTATTACTACTGTGCCTTCAGAAAGTATTCACACCCTTTGACTTTTACCGCATTTTGTTCTGTAACAAAGTGGGATTAATCTGGATTTAATTGTCATTTTTGGTCAACGATCTCCACAAAATACGCTGTAATGTTAAAGTGGAAGAAAAATTATAATATTTATTACAAATGTATTACAAAGAAAACACTAATATATCTTGATTAGATTAGTATTCTCACCCCTGAGACAATATATGTTAGAATCACATTTGGCAGTGATTACAGCTGTGAGTCTTTTGGGGTGAGTCTCTAAGAGCTTTGCACACCTGGATTGTACAATATTTGACCATTATTATTTTTTWAATTCTTCAGGCTCTGTCAAGTTGTTTGTTGATCATTTCTAGAAAGCCATTTTCAAGTCTTGCCATAGATTTTCAAGACAATTTAAGTAAAAACTGTAACTACGCCACTCAGGCACAATCAGTGTCGTTTTGGTAAGCTACTCCAGTGTAGATTTGGCCTTGTGTTTTAGGTTATTGTCCTGCTGAAAGGTGAATTAATCTCCCAGTGTCTGTTGGAAAGCAGACTGAACCTTGGTTTTTCTCTAGGATTTTGCCTGTGCTTAGCTGTATTCTGTTTCTTCTGATCCAAAAAACTCCCTAGTCCTTGCCGATGACACTCCTATCCATAACATGATGCAGCCAYCACCATGCTTGAAAATATGAAGAGTGGTACTCAGTGATGTGTTGTGTTGGATTTGCCCCAAACATAACACTTTGTATTCAGGACAAAAAGTAAATTTCTTTGCCACATTTTTTTCTTTCCCACATTACTTAAGTGCCTTGTTGCAAACAAAATGCATACTTTGGAATATTTGTATTCTGTACAAGCTTCCTTCTTTTCAATTAGGTTAGTATTGTGGAAAAACTACAATGTTGTTGATCCATCCTCAGTTTTCTCATATCACAACCATGAAACCCTGTAACTGTTTTAAAATCACCATTGGCCTCATGGTGAAATCCCTGATCAGTTTCCTTCCTCTCGGGCAACTGAGTTAGGAAGGGTGCCTATATCTTAGTTACTGGGTGTATTGATACACCATCCAAAGCCTAATCAATAACTTCAACGTCTGCTTTTTATTTTTTATTTTTTTACCCATCGACCCATGGGTAACCTTCTTTGTGAGGCATTGTAAAAACTTCCCTAGTCTTTGGGGTTGAATCTGTGCTTTAAATTCACTACTCAATTGAGGGACCTTACAGATAATTGTATGTAAAGACAAGCTAGTCATAAAAAAATCTTGTTAATAAACACAATTATTGAACACAGAAGTTCATGCAACTTATTATGTGATTTGTTAAGCACATTTTTACTTCTGAATTTATTCAGGCTTGCCATAAGAAAGAGGTTGAATAGTTATCGACTCAAAACATTTCAGATTTTCAATTTTTATTAATTTCGGGAAATTTTCCACAAACGTAATTCCACTTTGACATTATAGGGTATTGTGTGTAGATCAATTACACAAAATCTCAATTTAGTCAGGCTGGAACACAACAAAATGTGGAAATAATAAAAGGGTGTGAATACATTCTGAAGGCACTTTATATGCTTTTATTGTACTGTTGTTGTTGTTGTTGTTGTTGTTGTTGTTGTTGTCGTCATTGTTTTCTTCTTTCTCAGAATCAATAAGTAGATATAGCGTTTATTGTAGATCAGATTTTGTTAGTCAGAGATGGGAAGTTAAACTGTTGCTACAATTAACCTTTAATATATATCTTTTTTATTAACTATAGAGCCTAAATATTCTCTGATACTGTAATAAAGTGATTGACAGGATGTCTGTTATGTTTTTGTAAAAAACGAAACAATGGAGAATAAAAAGCAACGTTGGTTGTATAAAATATTTTTTACAATAGAGAAAAATACATAAATGTATATGTTAACGTGAGAGCAAGAAGACAAGATAAATAATGAAATGTGGTCTAATGCGTCCATCCCACATGCTGTGACCTTTTGAGGATGGACTCCCCTTATTGGTGATGATTGCAGACAGGAGCTGATTTTAACAGATGCAACCACGGGCCCCTTTTCAATCTATCATCAAGTCATCCAATGGAATTAAATGTTGCTGTGCTTACAGAACACAAGCAATTAATTACAAAACCAAAAGCCGAGAAAACTCAAACATGTTAAGATATGAAAGATAAAGTACTAAACCGACAGAAATCTGGATCAGGATAAAAGCTCTGACGAGCAAAAACCTTAATCTGAACATTATTCATCCCCCAAAATCAATGAATCCTCTTCTTGATATAATTATAATCCATGTTGAAAATTAAATATGACATAGGTTTCTGAAGTGAGCAGCGGTTTATGCGATCTTACCCCATGCCACACACGCACGCATGCATGCACGCACACACACACACTTTAGTAGATTTTGGATGAGCACTAAACCTTAACACTGTAAGTACATTTTTAAATCATACAATCAAAACGGAGGTTGACATGTTGCATACCCTTTTTAAATCTGCACATGTTTAGCAATCATTGTAGTTGCGTAATGTTTTCATTATACAGAAGATTATACTGTACTAAAGAATATATATATGAAAATTATGTAAAAAGTGATTTTACACTCCATTAATGTGCAGTTTTCTGCTAGCAGCAGGGTGGTGTCTTGTGTGTATGTGTGCACATGCACGTGCACTTGCATGCATGCATACTGTATGTGTGTCCCGCTCGCTATCCTCAAACTCCCTGTCATAAATCGACCAAGGTGCAGCGTGCATGTAGTTCCACATCTTTTAATGAAAGTGAAACCGAAACAACCAAAAAACAAACAGGTAAACAGCAAAGAACGTGACGCAACCAAGGTACACACAAACGGAAAAGAATTACCCACAAAACACAGGTGGGAAAAGGCTACATAAGTATGGTTCTCAATCAGAGACAACGATAGACAGCTGCCTCTGATTGAGAACCACACCCGGCCAAACACACAGAAATAGAAAACATAGAACACAAAACATAGAATGCCCACCCCAACTCACGCCCTGACCAAACCAAAATAGAGACATAAAAAGGATCTCTAAGGTCAGGGCATGACAATGTGTATTATGTGCAACAGAGCATGCTTTAAGCGAGGTTGACAAAACTACGACATCTGCTTCGCCTTAACCCCTAGAGTCTATTGATGCACCCGTGCATCAATCTAAGTAACATCAAATTCCGTCAGTTTAACTAGAGATATCTGCATGGGCTGCGTCTCAATCCGCCTGTCGCCCTTCCGCATCTGCGGTGGAAAGTGGGAGAGCTACAGCGCTGTTTGTCAGACCAGGAGACATCCCGAAAATCGGTCTTCTCACGAAACCGTCTGTAGCATTTTTTTTATATATATCTAAAGGGGTCCTACAATTCTAAATCCAATAGCTAAGTGATCCATGGCATGACCTTCTTAAAACAATTCCATATGTCAGCTTAGAACCCCCCTCCCCAATGGCTTAGACCCTTAATGGCAGAGTTTCCTGAGATAAAGATTGCTGGAAGGGGAGTCTTAGCCAAGTAACTGTGGAGGGTGGGGTGTTCAAAGAGATGTCTCACAGTGTGACTCCACATGTCTTTGAGCGCTAAATAAGCAGTGGCATAAGAGACTGTCCTGATGCCGAGACAACAAGATCAGGAAGAGAACAGCAGGGGGTCCCTAACATTGGCTGATGAGGGAGTAAGGAGCTCTCTCCATTGCTGTTACGACAGMAGTGTCTCATGTTCTTGGTGATTACAAATCCTGATGAATCTTAATAGAAAGTCTCAAACATCTGGACTCAGCCCAGTCGGTCTGCTTACACCACACGTTTGTCAAGTGTGCACCATGAGGTCACACCCATCCGTCCATGCCCCCACCCCAGAGAGGATTTGTCCATCTGCCAGATGTGCCTTGTGTATAGTACCAAGGGTCCGTGAGGATGAAGCCTGTCCATGGTCAAGAGATTTGAAATACAGTGAGGTCCAAAAGTATTTGGACAGTGACACATTTTTTGTTGCTTTGACTATGAGGTTAAAGTGCAAACTGTCAGCTTTAATTTGAGGTTATTTTCATCTATATCGGGTGAACCGACTCAAAATTGTATATTAAAATAGTCAAAAATGTAGTATTTGGTCCCATATTCCTAGCACACAATGATTACATCAAGCTTGTGACTCTACAAACTTGTTGGATGCATTTGCAGTTTGTTTTGGGTCTGTTTCAGATTATTTTGTGCCCAGTAGAAATGAAYGGTAAATAATGTATTGTGTCATTTTGCAGTCACTTTTATTGTAAATAAGAATAGAATATGTTTCTAAGCACTTCTACATTAATAATGTGGATGCTACCATGATTACATATAATCATGAATGAATCGTGAATAATCATGAATGAGAAAGTTACAGAGGCAGAAATATCATACGCCCCCAAAAAAGCTAACCTCCCCTATTATTGGAAATGGTTAGAGGTTAGCATGTCAAGTCAACGGGTATGAATACTTTCTGAAGACACTGTATATGTCAGGAACGTGGCCCATCTATAAATCAAACAACCTCCATGTGCCAGGGATAGCCAGAGAAAATTAGAGAAAAATGCTATTGTTTGATGTTATGGTCTTTAAGAGCTTATTCATCTTGGCTGTGGAGAATCACCTAGAAATATTATCTGGAAAATAATGAGYAGATAACTTTTGCTGATTAGCTTAATCCCATGTAATCCCATTTGATGACACCATGAAACCCAGTCTTGCAATCTGGCCTTTAAAATCATGTTTTTTCCCCCCTCCGCTCAATTCACTCCAAACACCCTTTTAAGGGAAATGGGCTGTTTTATTCTGAGTATTTTAATTTATTTCCATCAAATTAAAGAGGGTGTTGTGTTAATTTAATTTTCCTAAATTTACCCCGAGTTAACTTTAAGATTCTGCTATATGGGTTTAGAAACTGCTGAAACAAATTGAATACCAATCCTGGTAGCCTACTAATGATGGTGCTGGTGTACAGTATGGGTCTGGGTTTACAGGCCTGCATAGATTCTTATTGTCCTTATTGTTGTTATTTTCGATGTAGTAAGCCTAATAATTGTTACTGCAAGCCCACAAGTCTAATGAGTCACAACTCGTTGAGGACATCGATTTAATCTTATGGGATGAGAATAAATCATTTTATGTTACTTACCTCTTARTTGACATTGAAAAAGCTTATCTGATGTTAACTGTGGATTATCCTGAATCATTTTTTACTGTTTTATATCATTTGAAATTCGGATAATTCGATGTTAGGATGGCCCAATTCTTATCTCCAATAACTGAATTCGCAGCCTATCATGTTAAAATCCCACGATTTTCCGACTATAAACTAACTATTAGCTATTTACAACCGTTCCGATCTAAGGCTGTGTGAAAAACACATCACGTGCTCTTGGGTGGATACGTGCCCTAAAAGCAGATTTCACACAGCTCTGTATTCAAATGATAGATTAAACAAATGTAATGCATTTGGTGTAATTATCTTGGTTAAGAMGATTTCTCTAATTGCTTTTTAAATCAGAGACCGACTCGATACACTTTCACCTCCTTAAATGAAAAGTCATTGGGCAGACGAGGAAGTTTTTTTTTTATACCTGCAGCAACACACCCCCTCAATCTGATGGGATTAGCATAATTTGGTCATAATTTCCCGAATGACTTGCACACATAAGGAGTTTCGTTTTCTCCCAAGACCTCAGAATTAACTTTAACTTGCAGAAATAAAGATAATACTTCCGTCCATGTCAAAACAATCTTATCCTAATATCTATTCAGACAGGAAATTTGGTGAAGTGTCAGATTACGAACTTTATTTAGAACAGCAGACTTTCTCTAAATATGGTTTTCTCAGACCTCAGTGAAAGTGTACTAAGAGGCCCACTGAGCACAGACGTCAGTTCAACGTCTAGTTTTGATCTACATTTGGTTGAGTTGTCAACTAACGTGAATTCAACGTGAAATCAACGAAAACATTTCACCATGTCATTGGATTTAGGTTAAAAGATGGGTGAAAAATAGACGGAATTCCTTTACATTGATGACTTCAGAAGATGGGTTGTTCTTGAATTGTGGTGGCATTTGCCATCCCTTTCCTTTGCGACCATTGAAAAACACCTTCAAATTACAAATAGTTACACATCATACAGATGTAGGATCTTAATTTGAGCCAGTTTGATACAGCAGGAAAATAATCCTGCAGCAACAGCAAATATGAATTATTACGTGGATTATAATTCAGTCTAAAATTTCTAAACGGAWATTACAAGCTTCAGAAGTCTTTTTAATACACTACAAGTTTACATTTCCTGCATTCTTAGGGTAATCAAATTGGCTCATCCCAGTCATGTATAAAGTTGTAGTGACATGTTTTTGGATTATATAGATGTCTATCTATTATTTTTAATGCTATAAAATAAAAAAAACGTATTAAATATATTGTACAGATCAATAAAAGCAAGGAACACTATTAAAATACCAATTTTTTTACTAGTATAATTTCTGTCCCTCAGTTTTATGTCATTGGTGTTACCACCTTGAAAATCACTCATTACAAAGATATACAAGGACCTTGAGCATTCCCTTCAGTGGCAAACTGTTATCGTGGGGAGGGGTCTATATTAAATACAATAATTAGCTAATCACACCCTCAATTTTAAGATTCCATTGATCATTTGGTGTCTTAATCCAAAGTGTCACTTGGTGTTACTCACTTTATAAGGAGGGAAATAACATTGTGAGAAAAATGATTAATCATATAACTTTAGTAAATTATTTTTAAAAGGTTGGGTATGCTTGATTCTAAGGTTAATGACCTTAGAAAATCCTCAATAACCAAAATGTCTCATCGGTGTTACTACTCCTTCACTGCTGGTGGCACAATGTTATCATAATAGTACAAATTATTTAAGGGAAGGCACCACACCCTAAAATAGTATATATTTCCCTTATTCATATCACAGTTGAATAAAGACACCGATATAATACTTTTTTGTATTACAACTTTTCTGAAATATTGTATTATATGCAAATGAGGCGATATCTCATTAACAATTTGCATATTTGAATCTACTGCAAATCTATTTTTCTGGACACTTTTCTGGACACTTTGGTTTCATAATTTTGTTATGGAACTTGTATAAAGCAGCTTGTGGATATATACTTTGTCATATTTATATCTGTAAATTACTAAACCATGTACATAAACAGCATTTTTGGCACATATATCCAACATATTTTTGGCACATTTGACAACATATAAACAATTCCCTCCATACAAGTTTGGCGACTATATCGAATGATAACCTAACAAAATGTGGTGAATACAGATGCTTCTGAAGCTGACTTTTTATTGCTGGGTTGTGGGAAGAGTCTGACTTTCAGGAAATAGCAGTAAAATATAAAAACAGTTAATTTAGCCTACCAAACGCCAAAAACCTATTTAGACCAAGTCACAATCTCTTCAAAGTAAGTTACTACATATAGTCCAGTTTGCAACATTATCTAAGTAATGGGATTTTAAATTGTGTTAAAATGCATGACGTTTTGACAATGTTATGGAGTACCAAACCTGCCATAATTATAAATGAATAAATAAATGTACACATACAGTAAATAGATAAATACATTAATAAATAGATGAATTCACATATAAATACATAAATGCACACATAAATAGATAAATAAATGGATGAATAAATGCACACATAAATAGATAAACACTGTAATTATTGAAATAATGAATCCCACTTTCATTTTATTAATTTATATTATTTCTTCATTTATTTAGTGCACATTTTTTCGCATTTAAATAAATAAAAATACAGTTTAATTTTATTTATTTTTTTACAGTTTTTTAAAATGACCAGCCCAAATATCACCTCAATTTAAGAATGACCCATATGCAATGCAAAGTACAATGATAAACTTTACACAAAGGGTAGCCTGTTGTAGGTCAATTTTGTGAGTGAAATGCTGTTAAGCTTCCATTTGTTATCATGTTGATTTTACATCTTCAGTTTGTCACATCTGCTCCTGCAACGCCCTCTACTGCTCATCCTGTGTCTCCTTGACCTGCCGCCACTCCCCCAGTACTCTCTCCCTCTCCCTCTCTCTCTGTGTGTGTGTGATTGTGTGGGCGGAAACAGGTGTGCTGGAGTCAGAGCAGATCCCCACCAGCTGCAACCTGTTCCATAATCAAGACTACAAATACTCAGCCCTGCCACTTCCGCTCTGCCACTTCCACCCTGCCAGATCGTAATCTCTGCTCAGTCTGTCTACGTTTCTGGCCATTTGTTACTATTCAGATCCTGTTATCCTGTTGTGCCTGTTTTCCTTGCCTGACGCTGTTTTCCTCTCCGCTACAGTTCTGCCCGCTCTGACTCTGGTCCCTGTCTCCAGTCCCACATCTCGTCATACTGTTACTCTGTCCTGGATTCCCCACTCTACTACTCCATTGGATTCCCCTCCGGACCTGCTTACACAACCCCTCTCGCTCCAGCCTCAGCCTCCGCACCTGGTTTCCAGCAACCCACCCAAGCTTCCCCTGACCTGCACTCCATCTCCCCCCTGTGTTTCAATAAATACCTTGCTTACTTCATCCCAGTCTCGTCGTCTGAATCTGCTCTTGGGTTCCCCTGTTCCACTTCGTGTAACACAGTTAGGCTAGGTAGGCCTAATTGGTGATATTTTTTATTGCACAAACTTTGTTGGTCTTTAAAGCTAAGTAAATGAAAACAGAAACAAATGACCCTCTAATTCAAAAACCAATTACCCAAATGAAAGTTAGGCTATAGTTTGTTAATCCAGAACATCTTGTCAGGGAGATTTGGACCTTTCTTTAATATTAAATTAATGCACACTTTCCTTATTATTTTTCAGGAGCGTCTATTGGCATTTTGCATCACCATGATGATGTGGCCGGTGACACTTTGCTTCTTGAAAGTCCAATATCTTGAAAACTTGACTGCTGACATGCAAAAAATGTTGGTACTGTATCAACAGGCAACTAATGAAAGAAATACAAAAATATATATTTTTCATTGGAGTTTCCCTTTAACGCTATGAAGGTTCTGGGAAACAAGGCCCAGAGTTGTAAAGATTGAATCAGATGTTGAAAACTATCATTTGTAAAATTCCTTTGAATGCAAGATGTGATGTGCATGGAAATTATGGATTTTCTTCATTATAATTTTTCTGTCAGGCGTAGACCTACATATCTTCTCACTTTGTGGTGCAAGGAAATGTAGCAAAATATTTACATGTAAAAGATCAAAAGTATTGATTCGAAATGTGTCAACTGACATCGTCAGGCCACCTTTCCAGGCTATTTAGCTTGTTCTTTAGTCTGTAGGTTGCATCATTAGCTTGCTGTAGCCTACCTAGTATACAATTCTTCGCCTAAATTAATTTAACATTCAATTAATTCAATCCCAGAGAGTGATTAGAATAAACCTATGACTTAAACTTATTCTCAAATGTTAATATTTTTTGTCTTTTAAACCTATTCCCAGTTTGGCTATATATTACGCTAGACTAGTCCTAGTCAAGAGGCTATTCTCACATTTTCACTGCACGGGCAAACAGCGATTTTCGTTAGGATAGTATGTTTCCTCATTTACAAATTAATAAAATAAATTAAATTAATATGCATCACTGAGCAATGACAATAGCACAACGACAGCAGATTGAGATAAAACGAAGGTTGATCATTGATCATATTTTTTTATTGAAAAATAAAGTGTATTTTTAAGATGTAAAGCATGCACTATTGTTTAGCTGGAGACCTACATAAATGCCATTTGACATCAGAGAAAAACACTTAGGACCAGTTCAGATAGAGGATAAAATCCTTATCGGATTTGAGTCAAAATTGGTGGCAATTAATCCTTTAGGATTGAAAAAGGGAAACGCCTCCTTTCGGTTTGACGGGTCAGGTTCGCTCTGATTGGTCACTGGAGGTTATCCCCAGGACACAACACAGGGATAAATTGTTCTCCCATATGCCTGCTACCTCATCACCCAAGCTGCAAGGAAAAGAGAAGTATAGCGCTTTACAATGACAACCATGACAGGAAGAGAGGATGGCGCTGAGGAAAAGCTCAAAGTCAAGATGCTGGCGCCTGCATTTGGGATCGATAAATCACGACTTCATGGATCTGGGTTTAGGTCTAAAGGCTTTGCCATCACGGACCTACTGGGTCTTGAAACGGATCTCCAGCCTCGCCCATCCGGACCTTATGGAATAGGAGGACACGGGGATGTTCAGAGCGCTGGGATGGGATTCCCTTTCGCTGGAGGATCCTTGCCTCTTGGTCTGGGGTTCCTGTGCAGTTTGGCGGCTCAGCAACCTCCGGGGGCCCCCTGCTTCCTACCGAGTCACATACCACTCCTTCAGTCCAGGACGGAGAGCCATTTCATGCAGAATTTGGAGCAACATAGAGACGCCTACTCTGGTACAGCTCATTTCAAATAGTTGATTTTACAGTTACAGTTAGCTGTCCACTTAGCATGTATTCTCAGGGGGTGCTGAAACCTCATGTAGCTCAATTTGTTTAAAATATTCAATGCGTTCAAGATTGAAGTAGCATAATTTTATCTCTCAAAATTAAGATGTCGATTGAATGTCAAACCTATCCAAAATAACAATTTTCGTCTCGCGCTAAATTCGATGACTCTATATTCCATTTATAAGCACTCGATTTATTTAACTTTTCTGTACAATTATAATTTAACATTTATATGTTGGATTTGGGTTTGAYTGTTTTTCTCTGATAGCCTATATGTTTCCCTTTTATTTTAAGATGACGAATGTCTCTCTGGTGAACGAAACGATTCGAAAAACTCAGGGAACTCACAGAAGAGAAAGAAAAGGAGGCACAGGTTGGTACATATGATGCAGTTTTATTGCACCAGAGCAAAAAGAGAAATTGAGTAGGCTATTACATTAAATAAGTACAATGAATGCCGTTAGCACGCCGGTGTTATCAATGCTTTCAATAAAATACAAATACATCCATTACAGAACTGTGTTCACTTCTCATCAACTGGAGGAGCTGGAAAAGGCATTCCATGAGGCACATTACCCAGACGTGTATGCCAGGGAAATGTTAGCAATGAAGACAGAATTGCCTGAGGATAGAATACAGGTAGGCTATTTATAACAACAACTTACAATTGCCTTATTGAAATAGATATTTGGACAATTTTGCAGAGTAAACTAACATGTGAGCCTATTTTTCAGGTATGGTTTCAGAATCGTCGGGCCAAGTGGAGGAAACGTGAGAAGTGCTGGGGACGCAGCAGTGTGATGGCAGAGTATGGGCTCTACGGTGCCATGGTCCGCCACTCCATCCCTCTGCCAGAATCAATCATCAACTCCGCCAAAAGCGGGATGATGGGCTCCTGTGCTCCCTGGCTTCTAGGTGAGCCAGCAGGTTGTTTGCTTTATTAATAATATAAGACTCAAATATGTATTTAATCACTTGAATACATAGCTGAGATGTGTTTTGTATCCGTACAATGTTTGATGGACATTCAGCCAACATATTCCATAACGTATACATTATAACGATTAAGGTCTAAATGCTAGGCCAACATTTTAGTTTACAAATAGACCTATAGGCCTAATGTCTATTTATTTTAGCTTTATTTAGCTATAGGCTGCGCTGAGACTAATTGTTTTTTCATTTGTATCACTTTACGCAGGAATGCACAAGAAGTCCATGGATATAGTAAAGAAGTCCCCAGGAATGCCAGAGTTTACCCACTCGGATACTAACTCCGAGGAAACTAAAGGGAAAGACAACGACATGTCCTGGCCAAATCGCTCTCGTGGTATAGACGACAGCGAGGACATGGCAATAGACCTATCCAGCACCTCTAAGCAGGACAGCAGCAAGAGCACTTTGAAGTCATCGTCACCCCAAAGGGACMCCATTCGCAACAGCGATTCAGACGATGAAAGCTAAATAAATGCCAATCCCCGTCGCAGACAGTGAGCTTGGACATTTGCGTGGAAATTATGCTCACCTGGAAGACAATTATTTTCCAAAGATGCGCAACATTCCCATCACATTAGGGGTGTACAGTGTACTTGTCTTATTTCTTAATAATTGTATTTGGACATATGTTTTATAAAGTTGTTTGGTTTTAAATATAAGATAATATTTAATGTTTTATTCCGTGCTATAGGCAACTTTTGTTTAATTTTGTGTGTTGTTGAAATAATATTTCAAAAAAGAAGCGAGAGGACCACGGAGAGGACATATAACCTCTTCTCCTGCAGAAACGTGTTACACGATAAATCAAAATTCAATTTCTCTAAAAACAATTTGTGAACATGTACAAACCTTAGGCCTACATCTCATTTMATCTTTTTGAAAGGTGATGGTTAGGGTGTAAGCCCCACTACTTGCATTTGATATAAAACATAAACTAAAATACACAGATTATCAAATGGCACAATTATGAGGCACTTTAGTTGTGTTGATACTGAATGTCATTCAGAGGTCAATTTCACCGCAATAATAACAACAACAGCAACAATATCAGGAAAACAGTACCTGGATAAATAAATAAAAATATTTTTTTGAAATGGTGTATTTTTATTGATGTGTTCGTATAGGCCTACCTTCATTCACTTGATGTAGCCTAAATAACGTTATTGGTTCCACAAATCTGTTTTAATTGTAGTATTTACATGGGTTAAAAAGACAGAAGTTGATGCAGTAAGTAACCCAGTTGCGATGTAAATTAAGCATTACGATGATCGCACCAAATGCATCGCCTTTCTAAATGTTTCCCAAATAAGCACGTAAAGAGAACGTTCACTAAGTGCGTCAGACCATGTGTCCATACAGGATCKAAAGAAAAGCAGCGCTGCCTTCGGATCAGTTTTCTCCATTCAAATCTTACCTTAACATTAGAAGTAGTCAAAAATACTGACCACGGATCAGCTCCTAGAGCGATATTACCACCAATGGCTCCAAAAAGGCTATTGAGGCGGTTTATTCCTACCCAATAATAATGCACTAAATCCCAGATTGGGCACATCATTGCGCACGTTGCCACACATTATTAAACACATTCAGGCACAAATAACAGACAGTAGCCTAGTGGCAAATTAGAACTCAATTGATTGAACATGAAATGTATTTAAATATGTTTGAAATAGCCTATATAAGCCAATGTAGCCTCTGTAGGCCATCTTTTAACGCAGTCATCTCGGTTTTTATTTGAAGCATAATCTCATCCTTCACTTGTTTATAACAATTGCAAATAAGATACTTTGGCAACTTTGTAATTAGTCAACTTCTGCTCTGAAGTTATCAGCAGTCACAGTCAGACAGATAGCCTAAACATCTTGATTCTACAATATATTGAACCTTTAATATCCAAAGAACAAAAAGGTTATACATAGGAACCCAAATATAAAAACATTTCTAAGAGTGGGTCCATTACACTTACCGCTAACATCACACAGTTTCACATTTGATTTGATTTAGTGACAAAACAGGTATAATCAAATACAATGTTTTGCTAATGTTGAAAATCCAGTGGACAACAGTATACATGAACACTTCTACCTGTAATAAGATATGCCATCTTTCACCAGCTATTGCATTCTCAGATTAGTGTGTCAAACTTCAACCTGATTTTTCAGGGGGTGCTGCAGCAACCTCAGCACCCCTACTTCCTGTGGCTGTGCCTGCTCCCATYCATTCCCACCCCATCCCTCTGTGGTCGTCCTCTCTCTCTCCCAGGGGCATCACATCAAGCTCTCGCTCTCCGACTCTTGGAAGCCCCCTTCAACTCTTGCTTAAGAATCATATAAACATTTGGATTGATGAACGGTGGCACCATGTGCAGCACCATCATTGTAACATGCTGGATACTTCATTGCTGGGAAAAGCGATAGGACATAGTTTGCTCTTGTTGTAGTATACAGGTTGCAGAGTCCTAGATTATTGGCACCAGCTGGAGTAAAAACATGCAGAGATAGAAGGCTCCAGTTCTACAAGCATGGCAGTTGTTCAGTTTAAGGGCCATAACAGCCCTGCGTGCCTCATTGAATACTGTATACGCCCATAACAGGAGCAGATGATGATTGAAAGAGTCATGGTGGTAATGGGAGGGTCATGGAGCTGTAACTTTTGCACAGGATTAAAGCTCATAGATGCTCTCACGATTCCAGGCTCACAGAGCAGCCCTGCAGTGGCTCTGTTAAATGCACCCTGTCCCAGGTTGAGCAGGACAAGGTCATTACAAGTGCCAATGGTGACACTCGGCACCCAGATTAGCCCCAAGGCAAGCTGCACACGCCAAGAAGTCATTATGCCCAGGTAGTSGATGCTGTGGCAAATAAACACATATCTTTCTAACGCCATGATGTCCAGAGTCATTTGAGAGTTTAAAATCACACGTACCATAATACCAAAAATGTCTTATATTCAATGTACAGAATGAAGCCCAATGGTGGGAGATAAAAAGTCGATGAGTGATGAACTAAAACACAATAAAAAACACCAAAGCTCATCGGCTCAGAGGAAATGTAGGCATAGGTCTATCCTTACATGCGTCGGCGCGCGCATGTTGATTTTGTCCACCCACACAAGACGCGATCAGGACTCTGAACCAACTATATTAATTTGGGGACAGGTCGAAAAGCATTAAACATTTATGGCAATTTAGCTAGCTAGCTTGCTGTTTCTAGCTAATTTGTCCTGGGATATAAACATTGGGTTGTTATTTTACCTGAAATGCACAAGGTCCTCTACTCCGACAATTCATCCTCAGATAAAAGGGTAAACTGAGTTTGTTTCTAGTCATCTCTCCTCCTTCAGGCTTCTTCTTCTTCTTTGGACTATATGGCGGTTGGCAACCAACTTTAAGGTGCATTACCACCACCAACTGGACTGGAGTGTGGACCTCAGTTCATCTTTCAATCACCCACGTGGGTATATGCTCCTAAAAATCAATGACGAGATGGGAGAGGCAGGACTTGCAGCGCTTCAAGCGTCACAAATAGAAGCAAGTTCTATTTTAGTGCCTGGCTACACAGATGCTTGCTTACGTGCGCGAGCAGTGTGGGTCTAATGATTGAATTACATCGCTCGCGCAAGCAAAGCTAGCGGTCAGCATGTTAGACTCCAGTGGTGAATCCAAAACAAAATATAAGAGGCTGCACTCTCACATTAAGAATGGACAGAAAGATACTTGAAAATCTTCCAGCCTTCCCTTGTAATCAGCATTTTAATAGATTGTTTTGAATAGGTAATTGTGATAAT
This sequence comes from Salvelinus sp. IW2-2015, assembly GCF_002910315.2. Classification (NCBI taxonomy): domain Eukaryota; kingdom Metazoa; phylum Chordata; class Actinopteri; order Salmoniformes; family Salmonidae; genus Salvelinus; species Salvelinus sp. IW2-2015. Next base: position 32,558,166 of record NC_036858.1, on the reverse strand, counting down.
TGTAAAGTAATAAACAAATTCACATCAAAGTAGGACTGCACCTTTTCAAATGGGCCGTGGGCGGATTCAACCTTACCAATGASACCTTAGGTGCTGTGATCATGAACTAGATTCAGCGGATGGTCAGGGCGACGGAACATAATTACAAATAATTAGTAGACTGCAAACAGGCCAAAAGAAACMTAAACAGTTATAATATTTGACTAAAACATAATAATTTCAAACCTTGCTTACATTTCTATACATTCACATACACTGGTGTACAAAACATTAGGAACATGACATAGACTGACCAGGTGAATCCAGGTAAAAGCGATGATTCCTTATTGTTGTCACTTCAATCATGAAGGGGAGTAGACAGGTTAACCTCTAAAGGTCTAAACTAACATTTGGAATTGTTTTAAGATGGTCATAACATGGATCATTTAGCTATTTGATTTTGAATTCTAGGACCCCTTTAGGTATCCCCCAAAAATAAAAAATAAAAATTATTTTATAAAATGTTGAATTTGGCCTTTACTACTATAGCTCATAGAAACCCATTGAATAACACATTCATAAAAGGCAAAATAGAAAGTAAAAAAACGAATCATAAGGAATAAGGTTTTTAAGTGTCTGTCCTATATCTAGACGATATAAGAACGCTCAGGAAATATATAGTACCAGTCAATAGTTTGGACACCTAGTCATTCCAAGGTTCTTTTTTATTTTTACTATTTTTTTACATTGTCAAATAATAGTGAAGACATCAAAACTATGAAATAACACATATGGAATAATGTAGGAACCAAATAAATGTTAAACAAATCAAAATATATTTTATATTTGAGATTCTTCAAAGTAGCCACCCTTTGCCTTGATGACAGCTTTGCACACTCTTGGAATTTTCTCAACCAGCTTCACCTGGAATGCTTTTCCAACAGTCTTGAAGGAGTCCCACATATGCTGAGCACTTGTTGGCTGCTTTTCCTTCACTCTGCGGTCCAACTCATTCCAAACCATCTCAATTGGGTTGAGGTCGGGTGATTGTGGAAGCCAGGTCATCTGATGCAGCACTCCATCACTCTTCTTCTTGGTCAAATAGCCCTTACACAGCCTGGATGTGTGTTGGGTAACTGTCCTGTTGAAAACAAATGATAGTCCCACTAAGCGTAAACCAAATGGGATGGCATATCGCTGCAGAATACTGTGGTAGCCATGCTGGTGAAGTGTGCCTTGAATTCTAAATTAATCACAGACAGTGTCACCAGCAAAGCCACAAAATTCATATATGTATATATACAGTACCAGTCAAAGGTTTTGACACACCTACTCATTCAAGGTTTATTCTTTGTTGTTGTACTATTTTTTTTTACACATATTTAACCCCTTATTTTTGTTGGCACAAAACTACCTCCATTCATTTGTATGGGTTACCTTCAGATGAGTTCCCGTCACACTTGTGGGGGTCATAGAGCAAGACGGAGAACACCATCAAGTGGTCATTATATTTTGTAGGCAAAACCATATGGACACTACCGATGTTTTGGCAAGAAGACCAATTTTCGGCACGTCTCATGGTCTGAGAAACATCGCTGTATCTCGACCACCTTCCACCGCAGATGCGGAAGGCCGACACAGGCGGATGAGGTGGATTGAGACGCAGTCCACGCAACAAAACAGATATCTCTAGCTTAAACTGACGGATTTCGATGGTGATTTTTTGTTATGTTATGTTACTTAGAGTGACGCATGGATGCGTCAATAGACTCTTTAGGATTAAAGAAGGACTTTTAAGCATTGAGACAATTGACAGATGGATTGTGTATGTGTGCCATTCAGAGGATGAATGGGCAAGACAAAATATTTAAGTGCATTTGAACTGAGTATGGTAGTAGGTGGCAGTCTGCTCGGTTTTTCATGCTCAACAGTTTCCTGTGTGTATCAAGAATGGTTCACCACCCAAAGGACATCCAGCCAATTTGACACAACTGTGGGAAGCATTGGAGTCAACATGGGCCATCATCCCTGTGGAACGCGTTCGATGAATTGAGGCTGTTCTGAGGGCAAAATAGGGTGCAACTCAATATTAGAAAGGCGTTCCTAATAATTTGTACATTCATTGTATATCTCTCTATTATGCGTGGGAATACTTTTGAACAGATTTCCAAAATTAAAATAACTTGGAGCTGATTTGCTGGTGACTTAGAGCTTTTTTATGTCCAACAAACCAAACATCTAAGTTAAAGAATATGACTAAACCAAATCAAACTCTATTTAAATTGTATTTCATGTTTGATTTGATGCAGTCCTACTCTTTAACTTATTGTTTTGGTTAAGATGTGAATCCAACATATCAATTATACATTTGTAGACAAACTGGAATTAAAGCCAGACTAAGTCAGTGACCCAGATGGAACTATCYAAGATGAAGATACATTTTTATGTATTYTATATGCGTTGACTACCAAACACAATTCAACATCACTTTAAAAATACAATAAATAGCCTATTAACTTGTCGACAAGTAAAAAAATGTCACATTGGATTCACATCTTAGAAGGAACTATCCAAGCAGTAGATACATCTTCTTTAAATGCTGATATTTGGTTACGTTGTCAACCAAACGTAATTCAATTTTACTTTTGTAATACAGTAAATAAATAGACTAAAGTTAAGGCTATTTTACAAACTAGTGTAACATTCAACCTTAAAATGAGTAACACATCCATGGCCACATTTTGAGGTTACTGTTACTATACATTTCATCTTATGTACCGCCGCCGACCCCGGACTGGGAACCCTCACAGCGGGCCGGACAGGAGGACAGGAGGGCGACTCTGGCGGCTCCGGACAGGAGGGTGACTCTGGCGGCTCCGGACAGGAGGCAGGCACAGGACTCACCGGGCTGGGGAGACATCCAGGAGACCTGGCTCTGGGAGCAGGCACAGGACTCACCGGGCTGGGGAGACATCCAGGAGGCCTCTTCCTTGGCCGAGGCACCGGATACACTGGGCCGTGGGGGAGCACTGGAGATCTGGCGCGTAGCCTTGGCACCACTCCTCCAGGCTGAATGCCCATTCTAGCCCGGCACCTCCAGAGCGCAGGCACAGGTCAAACCGGGCTGTGGGGGAGCACTGGAGCTCTGGTGCTTAGCACTTGCACCGCTCCTCTTGGCTGCATGCCCACCTTWGCCCGGCACGTGCGGGGAGCTGGAACAGGCCGCACTGGGTTCTCCTSGCGAACTGGGGAAACCGTGCCTRGAGCCGGCGCAGGACTCACCGGGCCGTGGAAGCGCACTGGRGGTCTGGAGCRMCAAGYTGGCACAAGACGTGCAGGGCTGGGAAGGYGCACAGGAGGCCTGGTGCGTGGGGCTGGCACAGTCTTCACCAGACGGCTAGCACGCACCTCAGGACGAGTATGGAGAGCTGTCTCAGGTGACATCAACTCGAGGACACGCTCCCTAGGGCGAATGTCGTGCCTCATGCACCAACACAGCAGCTCTCTCATAGCTCTCTCCTCCAATCTCCCCATCAACTCCCTCACTGTCTCTGCTTCGATCTCCTCGCTCACCTCCAATTTCACCCCGACTGCCTCTGGTTCCATCCTCGGCTCCGCCGACCGTCCCGTGTCCCCCCCCCCAAAAAACTTATTGGGGCTGCCTCTCCTGGCTACGCTGCTTGGTCCTTTGGTGGTGGGTAGTTCTGTAACGATCATCGTTGCATGAAGAAGTGGACCAAAGCGCAGCGTGGTAAGTGTTCAAAAGGTGCTATCTAGAACCTAAAAGGGTTCTTTGGCTGTCCCCATAGGAGAACCCTTTGAATAACCCTTTTTGGTTCCTGTTAGAACCCTTTTGGTTCCAGGTAGAACCCTTTCCACAGACGGTATTACATGGAACTCAAAAGGGTTCTATCTGGAAAAAAAGGGTTATCCTATGGGGACAGCCAAAGAACCCTTTTGGAAACTTTTTAGCTATCAAGAATAGAATAGAATATTTCTGTTGTTATTGTACATCTTTAGTGTTTTACGTTGAATGTCTAATTTCCTTCCTCAGAAGAAACTGCTGTATTCACTGATGGAGAGGTTGTGCAGAGTCTACAGACAAGATTATGAAACTTGTGAATGAGGGCACTGCAGAGAAAGAAGACCTGAAGAAGTTCCAGTTGGTGCAGACTCAGCATGGTTCCATTTAAGACAACCAGTGTATGGACACTTGTAAAGACTCTCTCCCTCAATCTTGCCTTTGCAATACTTTTTACCAGTGTATATATGACCTGCACCCTAACCTTAATCACTGAAACTATACCTAACCTTAACTTTACCCTCATTCTCAAACCTAACCTAAAGTAATTTTGACCCCTATGCCTAAACACAATTCTCCTTGAATATACACTTTTGAATATACACTTCAGTACTATTTACAATAATTCCATCTCTCCCTCTGTCTCAGGAAAGGAACAAAATCTGTGGATCAATGGAGAGGAACTGCAGACTTTCATTCTGATTAATGGGGTCAGTTCATGCACTAGCTACTCATTAGAATAAGTTATTTGCAATTCAGAAAGTGTTGAAGTTAAGCGTTTCTGTTTGACTGAAACTATCCTAAGATATTTTTTCAGAGTGGTGTCATAAATGCGGACTGGTGTGGATCTCTGGTCAATGTGGAGAATCGTGATGGTGAGCACATCATGGTGAAGAACTGATACATACAGATGAATTAGAAATATTCCCTTTCATACCAAGGAAGCAGTGAAAAACCGTACATCTGCGGAATATGTGGGAGAGGTTTTGGTTATGCTTCCCATCTGAACCGAGATGTACACCATGAGGAGTTAAGCATTCGGCTGTGAGACTTGTGGAAAGAGATTCTGTGGGAACCCAGTTCTGATCTTTTTCTGATCTTTGTCCACTAATTGGTCTTTTGACCAATCACATTTCTATTGACATATCCTCTATTGTCGATGTTGCTTTATCTGATCACCACTGTGTATTTTTTACTACCTTGATGCCCATAACGCAGGGTACTACTGAAAGCATTATTAAGAAACACTATCTTACCTCTGAAGTTTTCTCCCCTGACCCATCTGTCTATCGCCTCCTTTGAATTCCATGCTGTCACAGTTACCAGCCCTTTCAAGCTTAACATCCTTATCATTTATCGCCCTCCAGGTTCCCTTGGAGAGTTCATCAATGAGCTTGACGCCCTGATAAGTTCCTTTCCTGAGGATGGCTCACCTCTCACAGTTCTGGGTGACTTTAACCTCCCCACGTCTACCTTTGACTCATTCCTCTCTGCCTCCTTCTTTCCACTCCTC